>NC_092243.1:59494469-59509469 GCF_036320965.1 Panulirus ornatus | reverse complement strand
TATTATTATTATTATTATTATTATTATTATTATTATTATTATTTACTGGCATTCTGCCACTCCTCAGGCACTTCACCATGATCCTAACTAACCAGTTTATATCGCAGTCACCTTCTTTCTGAGCAAGTTCAGTTGCATTACCATCCGCTCCGGCCGCTTTGCCACATTTCACCTAACGCAAGGCTTTCGCCACCTCTTCTCTCTTCACCAAACCATTCTCCATGAATCTCTGACATCGCATACCACCCCAACCCAAACACACTGCATCTGCAGCCTTATCATCACACACTTTCAACAGTCCTTCAAAATACTCACACTATCTCCTTCTCACTTCATTGCTACCTGTTATCATTTCCCCATTTGCCCCCTTCATTGATGTTCACTATGAAAGACTACTATTCATTTTTTACAAAGGTTATAATGGGAATATACGTAGAGCGTATTTATGAACGTAAAGATTATATAGCTAGTGAAAAGCAGTACTGTAGTGGTAGCAAGGAGGTATAATGTGAATGTTTTATACTTCGTTGGACGAGACACATTACTGAACTGAGGAAGAACACGTCAGGGGTTCATGGAAAATGTTACAAGGAGAGATTACTGTACCCTTGGAAGTGTAGGGAAAGAGAACACTTCACTGTACACTTGGAGGTGTAGGGAAGGAGAACACTTTACTACACTAGGAAGTGTAGGGAAGGAGAACACATAACTACACTAGGAAGTGTAGGGAAAGAGAACACTTCTCTGTACATTAGGAAGTGTAGGGAGGGAGAACACTTCACTGTACACTAGGAAGTGTAGGGAAGGAGAACACTTCACTGTACACTAGGAAGTGTAGGGAGGGAGAGCACTTCACTGTACACCAGACAAGACACCAGGCAGTAATATTGCAGTGGCGTCTGTCCGTCCATCTGAGGTTTACGGGAGTGTTTCTTGAAGGTGTGTTGTTGCATGGCTGGCTGCAAGGTTGCATGATAGAGCAGTGCAACGGATGGATGTTGGCTGCAGTGATCGTGACGTGGCGCTGTGGTAAAGATGATGTATATATGGTGAGATTTATATTTTTGAGGATTTAGACAGAGTGATTTGTATAGTTCATGTGTACACGTCTGGGCATTATAACTTGACGTGGGTATTATTTTGGTACTTCATGTGTGCAGATCGGGGCATTATAACTTGACGTGGGTATTATTCTGGTACTTCATGTGTGCAGATCGGGGCATTATAACTTGACGTGGGTATTATTCTAGTACTTCATATGTACACGTCTGGACATTATAACTTGACGTGGGTATTATATATTGACCTTTGTTCGAGAAGGTCACCCACTTGACGAGGTGTGTCAGCTGGTGTGTTGGTGGTAGTGAGCCTCAGGTACTGGTTGCTGGAGGGGGTCATGTAACCCCTTGATCTGCCATCCTCTGCTGATGATGGTGATGATGATGATGATGGTGATGATGATGATGGTGATGGTGATGATGTGATGGTGATGATGATGATGATGATGATGATGATGAAGATGATGATGGTGATGGTGATGATGGTGATGATGAAGATGATGATGGTGATGGTGATGGTGATGATGGTGATGATGATGATGATGATGATGATGGTGATGGTGATGATGATGATGATGATGATGGTGATGGTGATGATGGTGATGGTGCTCAGCGCTGGACCGTCCGGGACTCGCTGCACCCACGTACGTCGGACGACGGATATCACCACCCACGCAGGACGGATATCACGACCGACGTAATACGGATATCAAGACTGACGTAATACGGATATTAAGACAGACTTAATACGGATATGAGGACCGACGTAATACGGATACTAAGACTGACGTAATACGGATATTAACCCTGACGTAGTGTGGATATCTGATCCGACGTAGTACGGATATAAGGATCAAAGTAATCCGGATATTAAGACTGACGTAGTACGGATGCGAAGATGCCCCCATACCCTCCTCTCCTGCAGTCTGAGCATGTTCTTTGTGATCTAAAATTGTCTCTTGCCCTCGGTGTACAGTGAAGTGTTCTTCCTTACACTTCCTAGTGTACAGTGAAGTGTTCTCCCTCCCTACACTTTACAGTGACAGTGAAGTGTTCTCTTTCCCTACACTTCCCAGTATACAGTGATGTGTTCTCCTTCCCTACACTTCCTAGTGTAGTTAAGTGTTCTCCTTCCCTACACTACCTAGAGTAGTAAAGTGTTCTTCTTTCCTACACCTCCAAGTGCACAGTGAAGTGTTCTCCTTCCCTACACTTCCCAATGTACAAAAGTGAAGTGTTCTCCTTCCCTACACTTCTTAGTGTACAGTGAAGTGTTCTCCCTCCCTACACTTCCTAGTGTACAGTGAAGTGTTCTCCCTCCCTACACTCACCAGTGTACAATGAAGTGTTCTCCTTCCCTACACTTCCCAGTATACAGTGGAATGTTCTCCTTCCCTACGCTTCCTAGTGTAGTTAAGTGTTCTCCTTTCCTACACTTCCTTGTGTACAGTGAAGTGTTCTCCTTCCCTACACTTCCTAGTGTACAGTGAAGTGCTCTCCCTCCCTACACTTCCTAGTGTACAGTGAAGTGCTCTCCCTCCCTACACTTCCTAATATACAGTGAAGTGTTCTCCTTCCCTACACTTCCCAGTGTACAGTGAAGTGCTCTCCTTCCCTACACTTCCTAGTGTATATGTAGTGTTCTCCTTTCCTACACCTCCAAGTGTACAGTGAAGTGCTCTCCCTCCCTACACTTCCTAGTGTACAGTGAAGTGTTCTCCTTCCCTACACTTCCTAGTGTACAGTGAAGTGTTCTCCCTCCCTACACTTCCTAATGTACAGTGAAGTGTTCTCTTTCCCTACACTTCCTAGTGTAGTTATGTGTTCTCCTTCCCTACACTTCCTAGTGTAGTAAAGTGTTCTCCTTCCCTACACCTCCAAGTGTACAGTGAAGTGTTCTCTTTCCCTACACTTCCAAGGGTACAGTAATCTCTCCTTGTAACATTTTCCATGAACCCCTGACGTGCTCTTCCTCAGTTCAGTAATGTGTCTCGTCCAACGAAGTATAAAACATTCACATTATACCTCCTTGCTACCACTACAGTACTGCTTTTCACTAGCTATATAATCTTTACGTTCATAAATACGCTCTACGTATATTGCTATTATAACCTTGGTGAGAGAGAGAGAGAGAGAGAGAGAGAGAGAGAGAGAGAGAGAGAGAGAGAGAGAGAGAGAGAGAGAGAGAGAGAGAATGTTCTTTTTCTCCCGATTATGCACCAGATGTTCCCATCCATCACACGGTGACCCACTCATCTGGCCATACAGTTCTCATCAGTGGGAGTATCTCACGTTCCTCACACACACACACACTCACTCACTCACTCACCATCGGTACGACAATGGCTCACCTCTCTCTCTCTCTCTCTCTCTCTCTCTCTCTCTCTCTCTCTCTCTCTCTCTCTCTCTCTCTCTCTCTCTCCACCTCTCCCTCCCTCACTCAACTCCACCACCAATGGAGAACAACAAAGACCTCCAGAAATCTATACTTCCCTCCCTCCCTCCCTCCTTCTCCAACACCCGCCGCCCGCTCCCACCCACCTCCCCCAACACTCATCGCTGACGCGGTCCTCACCACACCTGACGCAGTACTCATCATTGCCCAGTGTTGGTCAGCATCACTACAGCATTGCCCAGTGTTGGCCAGCATCACCACAGCATTGCCCAGACTTTGTCAGCATCATCACAGCATTGCCCAGACTTGGCCAGCATCACCACAGCATTGCCCAGACTTTGTCAGCATCATCACAGCATTGCCCAGACTTGGCCAGCATCACCACAGCATTGCCCAGTGTTGGCCAGCATCACCACAGCATTGCCCTGACTTGGTCAGCATCACCACAGCATTGCCCAGTGTTGGTCAGCATCACCACAGCATTGCCCAGTGTTGGCCAGCATTGCCTAGTCTTGGTCAGCATCACCACAGCATTGCCCAGTCTTGGTCAGCATCACCACAGCATTGCCCAGTGTTGGCCAGCATCACCACAGCATTGCCCAGTGTTGGTCAGCATCACCACAGCATTGCCCAGTGTTGGTCAGCATCACCACAGCATTGCCCAGTGTTGGCCAGCATCACCACAGCATTGCCCAGTGTTGGTCAGCATCACCACAGCATTGCCCAGTGTTGGTCAGCATCACCACAGCATTGCCCAGTGTTGGCCAGCATCACCACATCATTGCCCAGTGTTGGTCAGCATCACCACAGCATTTCCCAGTCGTTGGTCAGCATCACCACAGCATTGTCCAGTCTTGGTCAGCATCACCACAGCATTGCCCAGTCTTGGTCAGCATCACCACAGCATTGCCCAGTCTTGGTCAGCATTGCCCAGTGTTGGCCAGCATCACCACAGCATTGCCTAGTGTTGGTCAGCATCACCACAGCATTGCCCAGTGTTGGCCAGCATCACCACAGCATTGCCCAGTCTTGGCCAGCATCACCACAGCATTGCCCAGTGTTGGCCAGCATCACCACATCATTGCCCAGTGTTGGCCAGCATCACCACAGCATTGCCCAGTCTTGGTCAGCATCACCACAGCATTGCCCAGATTTGGTCAGCATTGCCCAGTGTTGGTCAGCATCACCACAGCATTGCCCAATGTTGGCCAGCATCACCACAGCATTGCCCAGTGTTGGTCAGCATCACCACAGCATTGCCCAGTGTTGGCCAGCATCACCACAGCATTGCCCAGTGTTGGCCAGCATCACCACAGCATTGCCCAGCGTTGGCCAGCATCACCACAGCATTGCCCAGCGTTGGCCAGCTTCACCACAGCATTGCCCAGCGTTGGCCAGCATCACCACAGCATTGCCCAGTGTTGGCCAGCATCACCACAGCATTGCCCAGCGTTGGCCAGCATCACCACAGCATTGCCCAGCGTTGGCCAGCATCACCACAGCATTGCCCAGTGTTGGTCAGCATCACCACAGCATTGCCCAGCGTTGGCCAGCATCACCACAGCATTGCCCAGTGTGGTCAGCATCACCACAGCATTGCCCAGCGTTGGCTAGCATCACCACAGCATTGCCCAGTGTTGGTCAGCATCACCACAGCATTGCCCAGTGTGGTCAGCATCACCACAGCATTGCCCAGCGTTGGCCAGCATCGCAGAGAGCAAAAAAAAAATTCTAAATTTGGACAACTGATAGCGTTTACCTTCCGGTACGTACGTTCTTCGTGGGTACAGACTGAACACAGTCGTTATCAGTTATATAATTAAATTATGGTATATATATATATATATATATATATATATATATATATATATATATATATATATATATATATATATATATATAATTTGAAATTATGGAACAGGTTATGAATGACTTTAAATGATTTTGATTTCAGTAAGTTCAGAGACTCATCTTCATATTTTTTTTTTTTATATTGATCATATATGTCTCTAATGTAACCTTTAACTCAACTGGTGTCAGCGTATTTTTTGTCGTATTTGGTGGACAAAATTTTGTAACCTGTAACTGAATTAATTTTTCTTGTTACTGTAATTGTTGTCTTTGTCATTAATTGCCTTCCGTTGTCGCCGTCTCATAGTTGTTCGACGCGTTTGCCATATCTCTTCGGACCCGTGTTGACCCGCGAAGTATTGCTACTTGATTGGTTCTGTCTTGTTGATGCTGATGCTGGTGTCACTCACGTGTTGATGATACTGGACACTCCTCTCTCTCTCTCTCTCTCTCTCTCTCTCTCTCTCTCTCTCTCTCTCTCTCTTTCTCTCTGTATATATATATATATATATATATATATATATATATATATATATATATATATATATATATATATATATATATATATATATATATATTCCTATTAGTCCACGGGGAAAATAAAACACGATAAGTTCCCAAGTGCACTTTCGTGTAATAATCACATCATCGGGGGAGACACAAGAGAGAAATATTAGTCACTTGATATACATCGAAGAGACGAAGCTAGGACGCCATGTGGTAAACATGTGATTGTCATGAAGATGGTGTTGGTGGCGTGCACGGCCCGGCAGTGCTCAGCTGCCGTAGCGTCGTACTGCTGGGACCACCATGTGTCACGCTCCACCCCTGGTGTTCTGTGGTGGTGGTGTTGACAACTGGTCATGACGGACTGGAGCAGGCGTCATTCCTCCGTGCCTGACGATCATGCAGACCATGACTGAATGACTGTACCTCCTCCCCACACACACCCACCACACCCACCACACAACCCGGCGAGGCACACACCTCACACTGAACAATAGCAGCGGATTTTTTGGTCCTCTCGTATATTTGTGCTGAGGCAAAAAAAAAAAAAAAAGAATGTTTTAAATAGACCTAACAAAGCGAGGAAAGAGGAAACGATGATATAATAGAGAGAGAGAGAGAGAGAGAGAGAGAGAGAGAGAGAGAGAGAGAGAGAGAGAGAGAGCAGGGGGGGGGGAGTTTAATTAGCCATCCTCTTCAAGTGGTCATCTTGGTAGAGAGATGAGCAGGAGGGGGAGAGACACGAGATGGTTGGCCCTCAGTTTTGGTGGGGGGTTAGTGGCAGAACCCGTGCTGCCCCTCCCTCACCAGACACCCCCCTAACAAGAGACACCCCCCCCTTCACCTCCATGACCCAATCAGAGCGAGCAACACTCTGGGTCTGGTATTGTCTTGGCTTCAACCAAAGACCTCGATACAAGGATGAAGTTACGGTGATATTCATTGGCACAACTTAAGGAATAGGTTACCATGATATTTTCAGGGTGTAACAGGTTACCATAATATTCTCAGGGAGTAACAGGTTACCATAACATTCTCAGGGAGTAACAGGTTACCATAATATTCTCAGGGAGAACTTAAAGATAGGTTGACCATGTTTTTAATCTCAGGGTGAACTTAAAGAACAAGTCACCTTAACAAGCTAAGGTAAAACTTAAAGATCAGGTCACCATGATAATATTCTCAGAGGGAACTTAATGTTATCTTAATCCTCTCAGATCTGTATTGATATCACACACACACACACACACACACACACACACACACACACACACACACACACACACACACACACAAGATAACATGTTGGTTATCATGAACTGGGTCACATCTGATGATGAAGAATTTTTTGTTATGAAGACTGGACGAAAGTGTGTGATATAAAGCTTGTACATCGGTGAAGATTATGGCATGGTCTTGTAGATTGGACACATGATCTCGTGAATTGGACAAACGTGTGTACCACGATTCTGGACAATATCGTACCTTGATTCTGTTAAGTGGAGAATATTGTATTGTGAAGTATGAGTCATCATTTGTATGTTACAGGAGAGAGTTGTACACATGCGTTGCCTCGTCTCGTAACCTTGTCTGTATTTACCGTGTCTCTACACACACACACACACACACACACACACACGGAGCATGACTCGAAGCTTGTATAAAATTGTGACATGAACTTGTAAGCTGGACAGGACAGGGATCCGATCTTGTGAATTTGTCAATTTCTTTTGCCATTTCGCTTGTAAACTGGTCGTGAGTGTGGCAGTGTAGACACAGATGAAGGCAAGGCCCTTGTGCAGAGGTAATGGAACTTAACATTCAAATCTAACGAGAAAAGAAAGTTGGAGGCATCGTGTGTATTAGGAGACGTTCGGGTGGCTGGTATCGAGCCCTTGGCTGGGTTATAAGGGATCAGAAACCCCCGCGCGCGCGGGGGAAGAGCAAGACGCCAGTATAAAGGGATCACGAAACGCTATTGACCCCGCAGTGGAAGTGCCCCTGGATGGTGGCCATCAGAGAGAGAAACTGGACGAATGATCACACGAGAATTTCCTGAGCGAATCTAAGAAGACATTACAAGAGGGAAAAGAAAATCATCGAGACTAATTTCTGAGAATTTTACACACACACACACACACACACACACACACACACACACACACACTCCCCCAGAACCAACCCCCACCTCCCACGACCTGCACCACCTCATGCCCCTCCCTCCAGCCTAACAGAGGATCCTACAGTTTGCAAGACCGTTCCTACTTCCACAGTAGCAGGGAAATGTACACTTCTTTCAGACTCAGACGTTCTCTGACAGATTGTACTGCCAGTGGTACAGCCCCGCTGAAGGTGGCTTTTCGCTCGCGGTGTGACCTGGTGCAGGCGGAGCCCGGTAACACCTGGTGTTGTATGCTTGTGGAAGGGTTAATTTTGTCACCCCTGGTCAGCGGAAGTGGCACATGAAAATTCTCTCTCTCTCTCTCTCTCTCTCTCTCTCTCTCTCTCTCTCTCTCTCTCTCTCTCTCTCTCTCTCTCTCTCTCTCTCTCTCTCTCTCACTTGAAGGACCGACGTAGCAGGTATCAGACGTGGCGCTATAGACCTTCTACGTGTCAGACGTGTGACCCTGTGTGGCTGCCGAACGTGTGCCCTGCTGACGGTCTGGGTGTTTTGGCAAACACTGTGGGTGTCAGACATGTCCCAGCAGACTCTGTGGGTGTCAGACATGTCCCAGCAGACTCTGTGGGTGTCAGACATGTTCCAGCAGACTCTGTGGGTGTCAGACATGTTCCAGCAGACTCTGTGGGTGTCAGACATGTCCCAGCAGACTCTGTGGGTGTCAGACATGTTCCAGCAGACTCTGTGGGTGTCAGACATGTCCCAGCAGACTCTGTGGGTGTCAGACATGTCCCAGCAGACTCTGTGGGTGTCAGACGTGTTCCAGCAGACTCTGTGAGTGTCAGACATGTCCCAGCAGACTCTGTGAGTGTCAGACATGTCCCAGCAGACTCTGTGGGTGTCAGACATGTCCCAGCAGACTCTGTGGGTGTCAGACATGTCCCAGCAGACTCTGTGGGTGTCAGACTTGTCCCAGTAGGTGTTTAGTGTGTCAGACGTGTCCCTGTAGAGTCTTTATATCACCTTTGTTTGTGACGTGTGTACTGGGAGATGACGTACAGCTTGGATTATCCTACACAACACTCTTCTCCTCCCCCGGTGCCTGACACACTCCAAGTACACGACATCACCCAGGAATACTACACTCCCCAGGTACACGACACCTCCCCAGGTACACGACACCTCCCCAGGTACACGACACCTCCCCAGGTGCACGACACCTCCCCAGGTACACGACACCTCCCCAGGTACACGACACCTCCCCCAATGGTACACGACAGCTCCCCCTATGGTACACCAAACCTCCTCAGGTACACGACACCTCCCCCAATGGTACACGACACCTCCCCAGGTACACGACACCTCCCCCAATGGTACACGACACCTCCCCAGGTACACGACACCTCCTCAGGTACACGACACCTCCCCCAGTGGTACACGACACCTCCCCCTATGATACACGACAGCTCCCCAGGTACAGGTGCATGCTACACGAGCTCCGTGGTAGTGGTACACAGCCCAGTGGACGGTACCCGTTCGTCGTCCCTAGCTGTGCTGTCGTCCAACATAAAGTCGTCTCTCCGAGAGTCGGGACTTCAGTATTATAGCATTCCACTGTGTAACAAAGGAAAGAAAAAAAAATATATATATTCTTTCCAGTTAACTTCTCTTAATACATATGAATATTGTGCTTTAATGTACTTCAGGAAGTCTGAATGTGGAAGGTTTTTCCAATATATAGATCTTGGCAGTGAGAACGTAGCGTGTATTTGATATACACGAGTCTGCCCTGCAGTAGAGACGGTGTAAACACCGTTTTCTTTCCTTGTGACTTACAGCCTTCCTTGATTGTTAATAATATTTTATGTTGTTGGTAAAGTGTTGGGTTCAAATGCTTTCGTGTCTTCCCGTTGTGTTTCACTAGTCTTCGCTTGCATAGTTATTTTGTTATGTTTTGATATTAGTTATGTATGGAAATTATATTGTGTTGATGATGTACGTACTGTGTGATGTTAGTCTTTGATGTACACTACTAAGGTGTGTCATGGCGGGATATTAAGCTTCACTATTACGAAGGATTGTGTTGAAATGGCTGTATGGCTACAGTGCTAGTCTGATACAGCCACTTGCTATCCACACACCAGGCCTAGCCAGCCAGCCACCTACCATCCACACGCCAGGCCCAGCCAGCCAGCCACCTACCATCCACACACCAGGCCCAGCCAGCCAGCCACCTACCATCCACACACCAGGCCCAGCCAGCCAGCCACCTACCATCCACACACCAGGCCCAGCCTGCCAGCCACCTACCATCCACACACCAGGCCCAGCCAGCCAGCCACCTACCATCCACACACCAGGCACTCCCACCTACCATCCACACACCAGGCCCAGCCAGCCACCTACCATCCACACGCCAGGCCCAGCTAGCCAGCCACCTACCATCCACACACCAGGCCCAGCCAGCCAGCCAGCCACATCGTTACTGTCACACAGATAAGGCCAGACACCATCACACACCTCCCACTTTAAGGTCACGTTTTGCCTTGCTTGTCCCTCCTCGAATATATATATATATATATATATATATATATATATATATATATATATATATATATATATATATATATATATATATATATATATATATATATATACATATATATATATATATATATATATATATATATATATATATATATATATATATATATATATATATATATATTCATATAAGCTTTCTTATTTTCACATCAGTATGAAGGAATTTAAGAAAGACCAGTTTTAGAATAGCCACTTTCAATATACATGGCACATATTTATGATAGGATGTCATTGCATGATATATATTTGCAGATGCATCTATCACGTTGTCTCCAGACATATTTGTAAATGTTTTCTTTTGTTGCCCCTCGAACCTTAGGTGAATGGCTGGTCCTTCATCGTAGCCCGCTCCCTCCCCTTTTAGTCGCCTTCTGTGACACGCAGGGAATACGTGGGAAGTATTCTTACTCCCCTATCTCCAGGGATAATATATATATATATATATATATATATATATATATATATATATATATATATATATATATATATATATATATATATATATATATATTCCCTGGGGATAGGGGAGAAAGAATACTTCCCACGTATTCCCTGCGTGTCGTAGAAGGCGACTAAAAGGGAAGGGAGCGGGAGGCTGGAAATCCTCCCCTCTCTTTTTTTTTTTTTTTTTTTTTTTTTCCAAGAGAAGGTACAGAGAAGAGGGCCAGGTGAGGATATTCCCTCAATGACCCAGTCCTCTGTTCTTAACACTACCTCGCTATCGCGGGAAATGGCAAATAGTATGAAAGACAGAATATATATATATATATATATATATATATATATATATATATATATATATATATATATATATATATATATTGCCGCTGTCTCCCGCGTTTGCGAGGTAGCGCAAGGAAACAGACGAAAGAAATGGCCCAACCCACCCCCATACACATGTATATACATACGTC
The DNA here is from genome assembly GCF_036320965.1 of Panulirus ornatus. Taxonomy (NCBI): domain Eukaryota; kingdom Metazoa; phylum Arthropoda; class Malacostraca; order Decapoda; family Palinuridae; genus Panulirus; species Panulirus ornatus. The sequence continues at coordinate 59,498,021 of NC_092243.1, read as the reverse complement.
CACACACGCAAATATACATACCTACACAGCTTTCCATGGTTTACCCCAGACGCTTCACATGCCCTGATTCAATCCACTGACAGCACGTCAACCCCGGTATACCACTTCGATCCAATTGACTCTATATATATATATATTCATACTATTCGCCATTTCCCGCGTTAGCGAGGTAGCGTTAAGAACAGAGGACTGGGCCTTTGAGGGAATATCCTCACCTGGCCCCCTTCTCTGTTCCTTCTTTTGGAAAATTAAAAAGAAAAAAAAAACGAGAGGGGAGGATTTCCAGCCCCCATCTCCCTCCCCTTTTAGTCGCCTTGTTTTGTCATGCAGACTTTGTTCTGCAGGCTTTGTTTGTTCTGCAGGCTTTGTTTGTTCTGCAGGCTTTGCCTCTCACAGCCTTGTTTGTCATGCAGAGGCTTGTTTGTCGTCAGGCTTGCTCCATCAACTGTGACTTGATGTATATGTAAATCTGTGTGTTTCTCTTACATGGCCGTGGTTAACATTCATGGCCGTAGTTGTCATGCAGGACCTTGGTTGTCATGTAGGATCGTGGTTGTCATGCAGGACCGTGGTTGTCATGCAGGACCGTGGTTGTCATGTAGGACCGTGGTTGTCATGCAGGACCGTGGTTGTCATGCAGGACCGTGGTTGTCATGCAGGACCGTGGTTGTCATGTAGGACCGTGGTTGTCATGTAGGACCGTGGTTGTCATGCAGGACCGTGGTTGTCATGTAGGACCGTGGTTGTCATGCAGGACCGTGGTTGTCATGCAGGACCGTGGTTGTCATGTAGGACCGTGGTTGTCATGCAGAACCGTGGTTGTCATGAAGGACCGTGGTTGTCATGCAGAACCGTGGTTGTCATGAAGGACCGTGGTTGTCATGAAGGACCGTGGTTGTCATGCAGGACCGTGGTTGTCATGCAGGACCGTGGTTGTCATGTAGGACCGTGGTTGTCATGCAGGACCGTGGTTGTCATGTAGGACCGTGGTTGTCATGCAGGACCGTGGTTGTCATGCAGGACCGTGGTTGTCATGTAGGACCGTGGTTGTCATGCAGAACCGTGGTTGTCATGAAGGACCGTGGTTGTCATGCAGAACCGTGGTTGTCATGAAGGACCGTGGTTGTCATGAAGGACCGTGGTTGTCATGCAGGACCGTGGTTGTCATGTAGGACCGTGGTTGTCATGCAGGACCGTGGTTGTCATGCAGGACCGTGGTTGTCATGCAGGACCGTGGTTGTCATGCAGAACCGTGGTTGTCATGAAGGACCGTGGTTGTCATGCAGGACCGTGGTTGTCATGTAGGACCGTGGTTGTCATGCAGGACCGTGGTTGTCACGCAGGGCCGTGGTTGTCATGCAGGACCGTGGTTGTCATGAAGGACCGTGGTTGTCATGCAGGACCGTGGTTGTCATGCAGGACCGTGGTTGTCATGAAGGACCGTGGTTGTCATGCAGGACCGTGGTTGTCATGCAGGACCGTGGTTGTCATGTAGGACCTTGGTTGTCATGTAGGACCGTGGTTGTCATGCAGGACCGTGGTTGTCATGCAGGACCGTGGTTGTCACGCAGGGCCGTGGTTGTCATGTAGGACCGTGGTTGTCATGCAGGACCGTGGTTGTCATGAAGGACCGTGGTTGTCATGCAGGACCGTGGTTGCCATGTAGGACCGTGGTTGTCATGTAGGACCGTGGTTGTCATGCAGGACCGTGGTTGTCATGCAGAACCGTGGTTGTCATGCAGGACCGTGGTTGTCATGCAGAACCGTGGTTGTCATGAAGGACCGTGGTTGTCATGCAGGACCGTGGTTGTCATGTAGGACCGTGGTTGTCATGCAGGACCGTGGTTGTCATGTAGGACCGTGGTTGTCATGCAGGACCGTGGTTGTCATGCAGGACCGTGGTTGTCACGCAGGGCCGTGGTTGTCATGTAGGACCTTGGTTGTCATGTAGGACCGTGGTTGTCATGCAGGACCGTGGTTGTCATGCAGGACCTTGGTTGTCACGCAGGGCCGTGGTTGTCATGTAGGATCGTGGTTGTCATGCAGGACCGTGGTTGTCATGTAGGACCGTGGTTGTCATGTAGGACCGTGGTTGTCATGCAGGAAACACCGTGACTGAACTAGAGAAACATGTTCTAGTTTTAGCCCTACGTAGGATGGGAAGAGCTGGCTGAATAATATTGCCTTACCTATCTCCTTTAACTCTGATCTAACATTTGCCGGGAGACAGTTGGTCTCCGTTGTTATTTTCCCCTGAGTGTGGGGCATTCTGGCGACAGAGCAGGTTATAGAGACGCCGTCTGCTCCAAAGTCCACAGGCAGAATCCTGAAGCTTATCATTATCTCTGCTGGATAACATTCATATCGAGAGCTGCATTCACTGTGCTCCTTTCCTCACCACGTCTTCGCGGGGTGAGGGTCGTCAAGCATATTCCAGACTTGACTTGGGAGTTTGCCTAGGTCCCTTTGTAGGCTAGTGCAGTCCTCTTGGCTCTTCTTCACTACTTCCCTCATGAGCTTTGCGTCGTCTGTAAGCACATTCAGGCAGGAGCCCACCAAGAAAGGAGACAAAGATGAAAGCAAGAGACGATGAGAATGTTGTAAATAGAACATGGAGAACACAGGACGGTGAGAGAACATGGAGAACATAGGACAGTGAAAGTGGAGAACATAGGACAATGAGAACAGATAGAAATGGAACCAAGAATGACATAGAAATCACATAAACAAATTCAGGCTGTGATACATGTATATATATATAGCAGACTTCCCCCGTGGGAATGGCTAGGAACCTAATGATGAAATTAGACGGAAGCTTCGTAGACACTAGCATGTAACCAGTGGAACGCAGACAATAACAATGGACAGAGACAGACGGATGAGAAGTCTCTGATTATTGAGAAAATAAATGACATCATTGAATATACAAATGAAAGACTATGATACATATGAATCAGGCAGAAGCATGGTTCGATGAGAGGGTTAAGAATGAAGAAGACTTTGATCATAATGAAACATTACCAGCAGACACAAGGGAAGTCTAGCTAGACCAGATCATGTTTCGAGACGCCATGGTTCGTTTTGCTGTTACAAGATGGAGAAAGAGACGGTGGCTGCAGGTGTCAGATGATGTAAGGTAGTCAGTGCATCATGAATGGAACAACTGGGGGAAAAAAAAAAAAAAGATAATCCACTTTGTCCTTATGGTGCTGAGTGTGTCTGACTTCAAGAACTCCTGCTTGTGTGTGTGTGGCGCCTCCTCCTGAAGTCTTGTTTACATCACAGGCCTTCCTGGAGACTCGGTTCTTTGGGGCTTGGTGATCCTTCCTGAGTCCTCCTGCGAGTCGTGAGGATATCTCCTTTGCCTCTCAGAGCCTTCCAGGATCACCTGTCTCCTGCTGCAGCATCCGCCGAAAACCCGCATGTAAACCCTGCTGGGGGGGGGCGGCTTGGCCCTACCAGGCCGTTCTCCTTAAGCCCCGCCCTTGTTTGCATGGGTAATAGTGGTGGCCCCTCTGTGTTTACACAGACAATATGGAGGGAAGGGGTGGG
>NC_092243.1:59414469-59489469 GCF_036320965.1 Panulirus ornatus | reverse complement strand
TCTAGGGCTTCACATCTTGAGCTAGCCAGGACGAGGAGGAGAAGGAGGAAGAAGAAGAGGAGGAGGAGGAGGAGGAAGAAGAAGATGGGTCATATCCTCGTGGGTCAGGTCAATAATGGGTTGTTTCATCTTACAGGCAGGTGAGAGGAGGTCACGCCATCTCAGGTTTGGTTGGTAGAATGTTACACATGCATGGTTCAGGTCAGGAGGTTTCAAGGTTTTTATGTGAGGAGGACTTACATCTTAGGGGTCAATAGGGAAAGGGGGTCATGTCGGCCGAGGGGGGGGTTCAGTCAGTAGAGGTCAAGTGAGGTCACTTGTGACTGACGTAGACCAGGAGGGATGTTAGGTTATCATGTGTTACGTCGAGAAATGTGTGTTACGTCTTGCAGGTCGAGAGATTGTACTGTGAGTCAAACCACCGGAGGCAATTTCCTCTAGGGACCAGGTCAGGATGGGTCATCTATCTCGTGTCTGATGAAAAGAGGATCACGTTGCTGGTCAGGTCAAGGTTGGGTCACATTTTCTCGTGTCGTCGGCTCTAAAAAGCAGGTCACATCCCGCGCCACATCACGAAGCGATCGCTTCTTGAGTCAGCCACAAAGAAGGTGAGATCTCGCCTCGGGTGGAGTACTGCATGGCGCAGATCTCTCTCTCTCTCTCTCTCTCTCTCTCTCTCTCTCTCTCTCTCTCTCTCTTGGTCAGGTTAGGATGGGACGACACCCTGGGTCGTCAGGACAGGAAGGGACGACACCCTGGGTCGTCAGGACAGGAAGGGACGACACCCTGGGTCGTCAGGACAGGAAGGGACGACACCCTGGGTCGTCAGGGCAGGAGGGGACGACACCCTGGGTCGTCAGGGCAGGAGGGGAGACACCCTGGGTCGTCAGGGCAGGAGGGGACGACACCCTGGGTCGTCAGGGCAGGAGGGGAGACACCCTGGGTCGTCAGGGCAGGAGGAGACGACACCCTGGGTCGTCAGGGCAGGAGGGGAGACACCCTGGGTCGTCAGGGCAGGAGGGGACGACACCCTGGGTCGTCAGGGCAGGAGGGGACGACACCCTGGGTCGTCAGGACAGGAAGGGACGACACCCTGGGTCGTCAGGACAGGAAGGGACGACACCCTGGGTCGTCAGGACAGGAGGGGACGACACCCTGGGTCGTCAGGGCTGGAGGAGACGACACCCTGGGTCGTCAGGGCAGGAGGGGAGACACCCTGGGTCGTCAGGACAGGAAGGGACGACACCCTGGGTCGTCAGGGCAGGAGGAGACGACACCCTGGGTCGTCAGGGCAGGAGGGGAGACACCCTGGGTCGTCAGGACAGGAAGGGACGACACCCTGGGTCGTCAGGGCAGGAGGGGACGACACCCTGGGTCGTCAGGGCAGGAGGAGGTGGGTCGTGGGGAGGGCTGCAGCGGCAGGAGGGATCAGCGCAGTTCATCACAGGTGAAGGAGGATATTGGACGTGGCTCCCAGGAAGGCGACGGCGTCGAGGAGGTCCTCAGACACAAGGAGGCGATAAAAGATTCTCGAAATATTCTCTTTTGTAAACTCTCTCTCTCTCTCTCTCTCTCTCTCTCTCTCTCTCTCTCTCTCTCTCTCTCTCTCTCTCTCTCTCTCTCTCTCTCTCTCCCCGTTGCCACCTCCTGGACCATCTTCCATCTTAAGTTGAACGTGTGTTAACGCCTATTTTTATTATTTTTTTTTTTTTTTGTTCCCATCCGGGTTTCCATAATATCAATATTGAGGTGTCGAACCCTCGCTGACGAAGTGTAGGTTGTTGCTCTCTCCCTGGCATGTGTGTGTGTGTGTGTGTGTGTGTGTGTGGTGTGTGTGTGTGTGCTCAGTACCAGGTTGCTACGTGTCGCTGTGCCTTGTACATACCAGGAACTTGTATCTCCAGAAAATCTATTTATTTTTTGCCTGTGTGTGGAGCACAGTTTGCCCTAGCCTTATCTCTATAGTTAAAGGTCCCACTGTGTGTATTCTTGTAGTACTACAGCAGCGCATGGCTAACGTTGTAGCATTACAGTGCATGACTAATTTTGTAGTACTGTAGTGCATGGCTGTTGCTTAAGCAGCATAAATATAGTATAAGACCGGGACAAGAATCAAATGCCTTGTTTAATCACGTTAAAAACTATGATCATTGTATTGACTAGAGTAACGCCATCTCAGTTATTAACTCTAACTCTGTTACCAAGAGAAATATCATTGAGTCTTCTATTATTAAATACACAAAGAATGATAATCTTGATATTAGTGATGGTCTATACAAATTAGATAACTTTATTGCTGATAAAATTTGTAAGATGATAAGTTTATGAACGCTCGTCGTATGTTTTGGACAATCACATGTTTACCAAATGGCGACCTAGCTTCGTCTCTTCGATGTATATCAACTGACTTTTATTTCTCTCTTGTGTCTCCCCTGCTGATGTGATTATTACTCGAAAGTGCACTTGGGAACTTATCGTGTTTCATTTTCCCCGTGGACTCATAGGAATATATATATATATATATATATATATATATATATATATATATATATATATATATATATATTTTTTTTTTTTTTTTTTTTTGCTTTGTCGCTGTCTCCCGCGTTTGCGAGGTAGCGCAAGGAAACAGACGAAAGAAATGGCCCAATCCACCCCCATACACATGTATATACATACGTCCACACACGCAAATATACATACCTACACAGCTTTCCATGGTTTACCCCAGACGCTTCACATGCCCTGATTCAATCCACTGACAGCACGTCAACCCCGGTATACCACATCGATCCAATTCACTCTATTCCTTGCCCTCCTTTCACCCTCCTGCATGTTCAGGCCCCGATCACACAAAATCTTTTTCACTCCATCTTTCCACCTCCAATTTGGTCTCCCACTTCTCGTTCCCTCCACCTCCGACACATATATCCTCTTGGTCAATCTTTCCTCACTCATTCTCTCCATGTGCCCAAACCATTTCAAAACACCCTCTTCTGCTCTCTCAACCACGCTCTTTTTATTTCCACACATCTCTCTTACCCTTACGTTACTTACTCGATCAAACCACCTCACACCACACATTGTCCTCAAACATCTCATTTCTAGCACATCCATCCTTCTGCGCACAACTCTATCCATAGCCCACGCCTCGCAACCATACAACATTGTTGGAACCACTATTCCTTCAAACATACCCATTTTTGCTTTCCAAGATAATGTTCTCGACTTCCACACATTCTTCAAGGCTCCCAGGATTTTCGCCCCCTCCCCCACCCTATGATCCACTTCCGCTTCCATGGTTCCATCCACTGCCAGATCCACTCCCAGATATCTAAAACACTTTACTTCCTCCAGTTTTTCTCCATTCAAACTTACCTCCCAATTGACTTGACCCTCAACCCTATTGTACCTAATAACCTTGCCCTTATTCACATTTACTCTTAACTTTCTTCTTTCACACACTTTACCAAACTCAGTCACCAGCTTCTGCAGTTTCTCACATGAATCAGCCACCAGCGCTGTATCATCAGCGAACAACAACTGACTCACTTCCCAAGCTCTCTCATATATATATATATATATATATATATATATATATATATATATATATATATATATATATATATATATATATATATATATATATACATCACGAGAGCAGTTCATAGTTTTTATTTCAAAGGCCGTGCCATCATACCCAAGGTCGTGATGTCGTGCCGAAAGGTCGTACCGTCGTACTCAAGGATCGTGCCGTCGTGTTCAAGGGTCGTAACGTCGTGTTCAAGGGTCGTAACGTCGTGTTCAAGAGTCGTGTCGTTGTGTTCAAGGGTCGTACCGTCGTGTTCAAGGGTCGTGTCGTCGTGTTGGAGAGTTTAAAATCGGGGGGGGGGGGGGAGATTCGTGCCCCCCCCCCCCCTCCACAGTGTGGTGGAGTCGGTAGTTAGTAAGGCTGTTAGACCTATGGCCAGACGTTACCGGACTCCGCCCGCTTGTGGTCAGGCCGCCAGCGAAGAGTGACCCTGGGCTAGGCTGTCAATCCCGTGCAAGACGCTCCCGCTCCAGCTGAGTCCATCCTTTCCCTGCTACTGATGGTAGCGTGGCCCCCCGTCCCAGACCACACCCCCACCCTGCTTCTATCCCATGCTACCCTACCGCCCATCCCACTCAGGCATCCCCTTCATCCCACTCTACCTTCCCATCTGTCTCACTCTACACTCCCCTCCATCCCTCTTTACCATCTCTTCCATCCCACTCTACCCACTCTTCCATACCACTCCACCCACACTTCCATCCCACTCTACCCTCCCTTCCATCCCACTCTACCCACTCCTCCGTCCCACTCTACCCACTCTTCCATCCCACTCTACCCACTCTTCCATCCCACTCTACCCTCCCTTCCATCCCACTCTACCCACTCTTCCGTCCCACTCTACCCACTCTTCCGTCCCACTCTACCCACTCTTCCATCCCACTCTACCCTCTCTTCCATCCCAATGGTCATTATAAATTCTCTGAAAGTCTCTCTCTCTCTCTCTCTCTCTCTCTCTCTCTCTCTCTCTCTCTCTCTCTCTCTCTCTCTCTCTCTCTCTCTCTCTCTCTCTCTCTCTCTCTCTCTCTGCCTCCTCTCCCATCATCGTGTTATCACAACTCCTCCTCCCCTCCCTTCCCACCACATCCGTTCCATCGGCCCCTGGACACCCTGTCAATCAGCTGGCGAGCGTAAACACTCACCCATCCTCATCTGCTCTCCCTCCATAGTGTCTCGTGTTTTCCTTCATAATATTATGTGTTCCGTTCCTGTTGACCCTCCTCCACACACACACACACACACACACACATTATTTATTTATTCACACCTACTTGCTTTTCTCGCCTTAGCGAAGTAGCATAAATAACAAGTGAAGACCATGGCCTGACTTACACACATGCAGTGTTTAGCTGTCATGCATAATGCCCCGAGACCAGAGTCCACCATCCACGACAGACCATGGTCCTCCATGGTCACGCTTCACCGTTTCGTCTGTCCTGGTCCAGCACCTCGCCCACCATATACCACTTCCTCCATCCACTTCATTTGTATCCGATTCACATCTCTCGAGTTCTCCTGAATGTTCAGGTCCCAGTAACCCAAGACTTCCTTCACTCCTTCCTTCCTTCTTTCCTCATCCTTCTCTACCTACCCCTCCCTCTTGCTTCCCCCCTCCCCCGCTCCTGCCTTCACTCCTTCCTTCCTCATCCTTTCTGGGCCTACCCCTCCCTCTTGCTTCCCCCCCCCCCCGCTCCTGCCTTCACTCCTTCCTTCCTCATCCTTCCCGCCCTGCCCCTCCCTCTTGATTCCTCCACATTTGACGCGTAGATCCTCTGAGTCCTCCTCTCTTCCCTCATCCTCTCCATATGCCCGCACGAGTTCATCACGTCTTGGTCGGCCCTCTCAGTTGCAACGCACTGTAGCACCACCACTCCTCTCTGACACCACCATTCCTTCCACGGTCCATCTGCCCTTCCACCAGGTCGTCTGTAATTACATGAAAACCCTTTCTCTCCACCTCATCCATCTGTATGATGTAGATATAAAGTCACTAAAGATAACCTAGACATGAGCCAACGGGGCCCCCTGGTGCCTGATGTTTGTCTTTCCCATGTACACGTATCGTCTTCAGGCATTGAGTTTCCAACACTTCCTCCCCCTTCCTTTGCTTGGCATTCAAGGCCCAAGATTCCCATCGGTACAGTGCAGTTAGGATAGCTGTATCTTCTGACGTACTCGTCTCGTCTCCTTTCATACTTTCTGACGTACTCGTCTCGTCTCCTTTCATACTTTCCACAGTTACTCCTCTTTCCCCTGTGGTCTGTGGTTCCACCTGCTGTCACGTCCACTCCTAGGTTTCCAAAGCGCTCCAGGTTTCTCAGGTCCTCCCCCATTTAGACTTGCACTAAATCCATCCTGTTCCCCCTCCTTCCTCTGCTGCATCTCATTATCTTGATTTTTCTTCACATTTATTTTCAGAGTTTCTCCTTTCAGACACTTTCCCATACTCTGTCATCAGCTGTTGGAGTTTCTCGGTCAAGTCGCCCATCAAAACCGGGTCATCTGGAAATAGCAGCTGTCTCACCTCCCAAGCCTCAACTCATAGGAATAGAGTAGCCCTACCTTTCGCTACCGCGTCCATCAACTGATTGAGTGAATAGTCATGATGACATTATACACACAAACACCCTTGACTCAGACCCACCTTCGCTTGAAACAACTCCTCCTCCTCCTCCTCCTCCCTTGCCACTCGCACACACCCCTTACTCTCCCTTTCCCTTCATCCAGCAGTGGTCCTTCCAAATGGTAATTATTCGTAATACGTTAGTCTTCCCTGCCACATGCTCTCTCCAGATCCATGAGTGTCAGGGATACGTCCCTCTCTGTATTTCTCTCACACATTCTTCAAAGCAGACACTTGACCCACACGCCTTTTACCGTTCCTGAAGCACACTGCATTGTTCCTCCCCAGACCGATGCTCTGAACATGCCTCCTCCCTCTCACTCACCATACACCTCACCAGCCGCACTCAGCAGACGTTTATCTCTGTAGTACGACCATTCATTTTCGCCCGCCTTGGTTTTATAAAGTGACACTGTGTATGCATTTTGCCAGTCCTCTGGTACCTCAGCCAAGGCTGCCCAAACGCCGGATAGCCACTCATTTGCAATCCCATCCACTCCTGCCGTGTTGCCATACTTCATCTTTCATATAAGGCTTTCGCTACCTCCTCTTGTATTGCCACATCATTCGCCATGACTCTCACTGCGTGTCACCGCGCCCCAAACACATCACATTTGTCTCCCTCTTATAACAACGTTCATCACTCCTTCGAAATACTTACTCCATTTCTTCCTCACATTATCTTTTTATTCAACTCCTTCCCACAGTATATATATATATATATATATATGTATATATATATATATATATATATATATATATATATATATATATATATATATATATATATATATATATATATATATATATTCTTTAGGTAGGAGAGAAATAGAAAGATATCTACCTCCGTATTCCTTGTGTGTCTTAGACGACGACTAAAGGGGTAAGGGAGCTGGAAACCCCCGTTCGCATGTGAAGCGTCTGGGGTAAACCATGGAAAGGTCTGTAGGGCCTGGATGTGGATAGGGAGCTGTGGTGTCGGTGCATTACACATGACAGCCATTTCATGTGTGGCGGGGTGGCGACGAGAATTGATGAAGGCAGCAAATATGAATATGTACATGTGTATATTTGTATATGTCTGTGTATGTATATGTACGTATACGTTGAAATGTATAGGTATGTGTATGTGCGTGTATGGGCGCTTTTGGATGTACATGTGTATGTGGTTGGGTTGGGCCATTCCTTCGTCTGTTTCCTTGCGCTGCCTCGCTGACGCGGGAGACACCAAGTTAAATAAATGAATATATATATATATATATATATATATATATATATATATATATATATATATATATATATATATATATATATATACTATTCGCCAATTCCCGCGTTAGCGAGGTAGCGTTAAGAACAGAGGACTGGGCCTTTGAGGGAATATCCTCATCTGGCCCCCTTCTCTGTTCCTTCTTTGGGAAAAAAAAAAAAAACAAGAGGGGAGGATTTCCAGACCCCCGCTCCCTTCCCTTTTAGTCGCCTTCTACGACACGCAGGGGGTACGTGGGAAGTATTCTTTCTCCCCTATCCCCAGGGATTATATATATATATATATATATATATATATATATATATATATATATATATATATATATATATATATATATATATATATTTTTTTTTTTTTTTTTTTTTTTTTTTTTTTTTTCATACTATTCGCTATTTCCCGCGATAGCGAGGTAGCGTTAAGAACAGAGGACTGGGCCTTTGAGGGAATATCCTCACCTGGACCTCTTCTCTGTTCCTTCTTTTGGAAAAAAAAAAAAAAAACGAGAGGGGAGGATTTCCAGCCCCCCGCTCCCTTCCCTTTTAGTCGCCTTCTACGACACGCAGGGAATACGTGGGAAGTATTCTTTCTCCCCTATCCCCAGGGGATATATATATATATATATATATATATATATATATATATATATATATATATATATATGATCGAAGACAGATCAAGGTTCAGCCGTGTTTGGGAATTCCAGGGTCCAGCGTGTAGGAACGCGACCCTTTGAAGCCGGGACCCGACGCTGGCTGGCTGGCTGGTCAACCACGTTACCAGGAGTTTTATATTGTATTTCCCTGAACGAGCGCTGCACAGGGTTGCAGTCTGGAGGGTGTCTTATTCGTCCGCCTGGTGACCTAACTTTCCATATGTCTGTTCGCCTAACTGTGTTTACGTACCTTCGTCTGCGTCTGTCCATTCTACACTCATGTGTGCATTTCTCTCTGTCTCTCCCCAAGAAATATATATATATATATATATATATATATATATATATATATATATATATATATATATATATATATATATATATATATATATATATATTATATATATATATTGATTCGCATCCTTCCCGTTCGTTTTCTATTTGGTCTCGTGTCTGTGTGTCTCCGTCTGTCGTGTGTGTGTGGGTGGGTGGGGGGTGTGAGGGAAGAACCTCGCCTCCCCCTCACACACACACACACACACACACACACACACACACACACAACGTGTGTAGTTGCTACCATCTGCCTCGCGACGGAGCGCTATATAATACTACAGCTGAGAGAGAGAGAGAGAGAGAGAGAGAGAGAGAGAGAGAGAGAGAGAGAGAGAGTCAAAGTTCACAGTGCAAGGTCAGGGTAACTTGGCAGGGTCTCCGGAAGTAAGCCATTTCCACCTGAAGAGTCACATTGTTTGTTTGTTATTTTGTTCATTGTTTTCCTGGCTGCATAGGCGTTCTGTTCTTGTTGACTTGTGTGTATTTGTTTTTTCGAGTGATTCCAAGTATTTTTTGTTTGTCTCTGGTTTTTTTTTGTTGTTGTTGTTGGTCGGTTTTAGTAGGTTTACAACGATGCCCCGAGATGTAATCAAATATTTACTTATCCGTTTAAGATAGGCTTGTTTATCTGCCGTCAGACAACTTATAGTTTGTTTACTTATATGTGTTTGTTTTTGTTTACTCCTCTTGGACCCTTGTGGTACTACTTCATTTCACTTGTTTGTTTGATATCCTTGTTTACATGTCTTATAATCCCAGTTTTTTCCTTTGTATGATAACCTCTTGACCTCCATGTTTTATGTCGCAGTGTTTTTGTCTGACTTGTTTGTCATTCAGGGACTTGTTTATATGTCGAATTATTTGTTATTCTGGACTTGTGTATTTGTTGGATTGTTCGTCTTGTACCGGGACATGTGTATTTGTTGGCTTGTTTGTCATCTCAGGATTTTGTATCTGATAGCTTGTTCGTCGTCTCTGGAATTCTGTATTTGTTAGCTTGTTTGTAGCTATGGACTTGTGTATTTGTTGGTTTGTTTGTTGACTAGGGACTTATACATTTACTTACATATTTGCCAGCTTGGTATATCCGTCTCTTGTTTTGTTGACTTTTTTTTTTGTATCTTAATGGCTTTTATTTGATAGTTTTATGTAGACAAATGAATTTTGTTTATTTTCCTTTTTTGCCGGTCTAGAGGCTTTTGTTTATTTGTTTCTTGATCCCACAGAGGATTGTAGAGCTCTTTTTTCTTGGGCCATAAAGGGTTTGTTTGCTTCATGTTAGGTTTCTGGTAATTTGTTTGTGTCTGACTGGCGGTTTTGTTTAGTGTATTCAGGTTCCCAGTGGGATATTTTGTTTCATTGTTTTCCAAGGTTATGTGCTCACCGATAGCTGGCTCCCAGTAGCTGTTGTTTAACTCTCCTCTTGTTCGTAATTGTCTCCCGACTTTTGTGTCTTGATCGTATTGGGGTGTGTGTGCTAAATAGCATCACACTCGAAGGGGCTTTTGTTTATTTGTTTGTACGTGCCGTCCCAGGTTTCTTGTTCACTTGTTTATGTCCTTGTCCCAGGGTTTTTGGTCTCTTGTTTATGTCGCTGTCCCAGGGCTTTTGTTCACTTGTTTATGTCCTTGTCCCAGGTCTCTTGTTCACTTGTTTATGTCCTTGTCCCAGGGTTTTTGTTCTCTTGTTTATGTCCTTGTCCCAGGGCTCTTGTTTACTTACTGAGCTGTGTGGTCTCAAGGACTTTTGTTGATTCAGGAGCTTTTGTTTTCCCTTGTTTGTGTCGTGTTGTCTTCTAGTCACTTGTTTGTGTGCTGTTGTTGTCTAAGGAACTACTGGAAGGTAGTCAGGTGTGGAGGTAGTCAGGTGTGGTGGCGATGCAGGTATATTATGGACGTTTTGGTGGTGTTTTAAATTAACTAACACCCCGTAAGCCCGACGTTACGAAACCCCCTGGGTATGATGGAGTGACCTTTGACCTGACCAGTCGTATGGAGGGAAGGAAATTAGAGGGCAGGCCATTGTACGTAATGATCGTACCGTCGTGTTGCTCCAAGAGGTCGTGTCGCTGTGCTGTAGAAGGAACATGCCAGTTGGTAGTGAGGGAGTTGATGGTGGGCAAATGTGAACTTGTTTGTGTTTGTCGAGGCTGTGAGCTTCACATCAAGTGGGTCCCCATTTATCCCACTTAAGAGAGGCCGTCAAAAGTGGAAGATAACTACTACGCTCTGGTTACTTATCTAATTCCCCAACCCCCACCACAGTCGCTGTAAGCCGACCCTCAAGCTGTCCAGACTCGCTCCGCCCAGCCCACTCCGAGGCTGACGGTGAGGTGCTGGCCACCAGATTCTTGGAGACATTATTTCTCACCTCTACCTCACGTATTGACCCCAGTGACTTAAATCTCCAAGAGTGAAATGAACCAGGAATTTGGATACCCACGTATCTGTTCGACCGACCGATCTGGCGTAGAGGTATTTTGATATATGTACAATGTCTCGATGAAGTTGGTAAGCAGATGACGGTTAAGGATCGTGCGTTGGTGTGAGGCAGAGGCGTCACCAATGTCGTCGGGTTTCGTGACACAAATGCGACTTGAGGTGAAAATTGACGTGTGTTTGTAGGTCATGGGATTTTTATATGCCATCTTGACGAGTTAGCATTATGTGAGGACACCGTCCATGATCGACCAAAGGAGGGGTTGGTGAAATGGAGAGAGAGAGAGAGAGAGAGAGAGAGAGAGAGAGAGAGAGAGAGAGAGAGAGAGAGAGAGATGAATAATGGCATCATGTAGACTGTAAGGTGACCCTAGGCACTAGGGTCTGAAGGGTCGGCACCCAGAGCGGTGTGTGTGTGGGGGTGGTGTTCGCCAGGCAGGGGGTCGTGAAGCCATCCAAACTTGCGGCCCGCGACTGTCATCACGTATCTGTTCTCATCGCCCAAACTCTGCTGCTTTCCAGCGTCCTTGAGTTACGCGCGCTAAACGCTCCAGCTGCCAGGTGGTGGTGATCACGGGAGAGGGGGTGGCGTGAAGTGAAAGAACACACACACACACACACACACACTTGGCTCAGGCTTGGGTGTACGTGTATCAGTGGTGTATATATACGTGGGTAAGAGTCGGGGCAACACGAGTATAACACTGTTCACCCCATCACACAAAAATAGTAAAAAAGTAACAAAATTAGTAAGTCGCGCACGCACGAGCCAGGACATGACATGCATACATGCGTACGTACACAGATACATAAAATAACATTAGGGAACTACTGGCATTTTTTATTCAACAGCCGCAGAACATTGGCGGTAAACTAGGTATTATATTGTACGAACTTGACCACATACGGCGTTTATATGTCAGTGTATATTAGACAGTCGATAATTGTTTTATTCTAGGTTGGGGTCAGGATAACTATAACCCTAGAAATTGAAAAAAAAGAAAAAAGAGGGGAGGGGGAGCTGTCATGAAATAGATGTTGACAACCACTGACTTGAAAGTTTTAATGGGCAAGGGAGAGAGAGAGAGAGAGAGAGAGAGAGAGAGAGAGAGAGAGAGAGAGAGAGAGAGAGAGAGAGAGAGAGAGAGAGAGAGATTAAAGCGAAAGAGTAGAGGAGTGGGTGGAGAGTCAGAACGAGTAAGAGACAACAAAAGTCTCATTAACCAGGAGAGACGCCCACCACCCACCAGGCAAACCACCCCACCACCCCACCAAGCCGCCCACCACCATGTTGGAGAGCCCTTGTGTCTGTCACACCTGGAGGAGCTCACGTCATGCTGAAGGACCTGCTGTTACGTGTGTCCTGCTGATGTTTACTTCCTCGTGAACCACTACTACCGTTCGCTGCAACCACAGATGTCTCCTGCTTGGCCCACCTGGCTTTGGGGGAGTTAGCGTCACGTGTTACACTTGTCGACAGATGTGGCCAGCATTTAACAGATATTTACGTTATGTTTGATTTAGAGTTGTAGTTTAGATTCGAGGTTCCCTAGAGCTTCAAGGCCAGGGTTCAAGTCCTGGACGAAGCACCCCAGCCGGGTCACATCCAACTCCTTTGGGGTTGGTCGATGAATAGGTACCTGGCGTAAGCTGTGGTGTATATATATATATATATATATATATGACATGGTACATATGTACCATATGTTGAGAGACGGGGCAACGCGAGTGTAAAACTCTCCCCTCATAACACACATATAGTAATTATAGATTTTAATCACAAACACGCTGAATATGTTGATACGCTTCTTTTCACGATGTATCTTTCAAATATACCCACTTTATATATATATATATATATATATATATATATATATATATATATATATATATATATATATATATATATATATATATATATATATATAAAGTGGGTATATTTGAAAGATACATCGTGAAAAATGTGTGGAAGTCGAGAACATTATCTCGGAAAGCAAAAATGGGTATGTTTGAGGGAATAGTGGTTCCAACAATGTTGTATGGTTGCGAGGCGTGGGCTATGGATAGAGATGTGCGCAGGAGGATGGATGTGCTGGAAATGAGATGTTTGAGGACAATGTGTGGTGTGAGGTGGTTTGATCGAGTAAGTAACGTAAGGGTGAGAGAGATGTGTGGAAATAAAAAGAGCGTGGTTGAGAGAGCAGAAGAGGGTGTTTTGAAATGGTTTGGGCACATGGAGAGAATGAGTGAGGAGAGATTGACCAAGAGGATATATGTGTCGGAGGTGGAGGGAACGAGGAGAAGAGGGAGACCAAATTGGAGGTGGAAAGATGGAGTGAAAAAGATTTTGTGTGATCGGGGCCTGAACATGCAGGAGGGTGAAAGGAGGGCAAGAAATAGAGTGAATTGGAGTCATGTGGTATACAGGGGTTGACGTGCTGTCAGTGGACTGAAGCAAGGCATGTGAAGCGTCTGGGGTAAACCATGGAAAGCTGTGTAGGTATGTATATTTGCGTGTGTGGACGTGTGTATATACATGTGTATGGGGGGGGGGTTGGGCCATTTCTTTCGTCTGTTTCCTTGCGCTACCTCGCAAACGCGGGAGACAGCGACAAAGTATAAAAAAAAAAAAAAAAAAAAAAAAAAAAAAAATATATATATATATATTATCCCTGGGGATAGGGGAGAAAGAATACTTCCCACGTATTTCCTGCGTGTCGTAGCAGGCGACTAAAAGGGGAGGGAGTTGGGGGCTGGAAATCCTTCCCTCTCGTTTTTTTTTTTTTTTTTTCAATATTCCATAAGAAGGAACAGAGAAGGGGGCCAGATGAGGATATTCCCCCAAAGGCCCAGTTCTCTGTTCTTAACGCTACCTCGCTAACACGGGAAATGGCGAATAGTTTGAAAGAAAAAGATTATATATATATATATATATATATATATATATATATATATATATATATATATATATATATATATATATATATATATTATCATTATATCATGAGGTACAAGAAATATATAAAGATAAGAGGCGTGTCTTAAGCATCGGACCAGCCAGTTCTTGTTGATAATTAAGGAGACGAAAAATTACCTTTTGGGTAAACAGGAGCCGACCAGCCTCCTGCTGGTGTAGTGTGCGATCTGGTCGATACCAGAGGCTGGCCACCGCCGCCACACACGGCTTCCACCCGCTCCTGAGACTCCTTAATGAGGCTAATTAACACAGCTTAATTGGGACGATTTTTACAGAGGAAGGTTAAAAAAAGAAGAGATTCTTGGCAAGGCATACGGTGTATATATATATATATATATATATATATATATATATATATATATATATATATATATATATATATATATACTTGATTGCCGTTTCTCGCGTTAGCGAGGCAGCGCCATGAGCAGAAGAAAGACCGCATTCGCTTACATCCATTATCTAGCCTGAATATGCAATGTTCCGAAACCACAGCTCCCTATTCTTGCTCCACAGGCCTTTCCATTGTTTACCTCAGCCGCTTCACATGACCTGGTTCAGTCTATTTCGTTTCCAACTCACACCACATATTGTCCTTAAACATTTTATTTCCAACACATCCACCCTCCGCACATCCTCATCTATACCCAATGCCTCGCAACCATATGATATTGTTGGAAAAATTATACCTTCATACATACTCATTTTCAGCCTCCCAGGCAACGACCTCTCTTTCCACACATTCTTCAGTGCTCCCAGAACGTTTGCCCCGTTACCCGCCCTATAACTCACTTCCTCCAATTTTTCTCTATCTCAACTCATATTCCATCTAACCTCACCCTCACCCCTTCTGAACCCAATAACTTTCTTTTATTTTCATTTATTTTCAACTTTCTCCTTTTACACAAACTTTCCAATCATTAACTTCTGCAGTTTCTCACTTGCATCACTTCCCAAGCTCCCAGGGATCAGCTTCTATAGACATGCTGCATACTCGCCTCTCTCTCTCTCCAAGACTCTGGCATTTACCTCCCTCACCACCCCATCCATAGAGAGATTAAACAGCCATAGGAACATCACACACCCCTGCCGCAGACCAAACCTCTCCTGGAATCACTCATCCCCTCTCTTCTCATTCGTACACATGCCTTACACCCTTGATAAACCTCTTACTCCTTGTAAAAGCTAAACTCCCACACCATGTATCCTTAAGACCTTCCACAAGGCAGTTCTATCAACCCTACCGTATGCCTTCACCAGATCCACAAATTCCGCATGCAAATCCATCTGTTTCACTAATTATTTCTCTCACATATTCTTTAAAGCAAACACCTGGTCCACACATCCTCTACCACTTCTGAAACCACACTGATCTTCCCCATTCTAATGCTCTCTCTGTACATGCCTTCACCCTCTCGGTCATTATTCTCCTATACAATTTTCCAGGAATGCTCTACAAACTTATACCTCTGTAGTTTAAACATCCTCTTTTATCCCCCTTGCCTTATACGTATTGACATTGACAAGGACGAGAGACGTGCGTTGAACAGAGTGACTTAGATCGATGTGGTGTATGGGGGACGACGTGTTGCCAGTGGCCAAAAACAGGGCAGATGAAGCAGTCTAGGTATACAGTTGAGTGGTACATTTCGGAGGGCGAGAAGCATGCTTGATAGAATGAAGGGAAACGAGGTCATATACAGGGAGCGACGTGCTGTTTGTGGGCTGAAGCAGGTCATGTAAAGCGGTCAAGGTAAACCATGGTGTAGTCTGTGGAATACACAGACCTAAATGTTGCCGGATTTGGGGCAAACGACTGTATTTTATGATGTTTGCAAATGAGGTAATTGTTCGATTATTCCGGACGCTATCTTTAGTGGGCGAAAAATGTGATTAAAGGAAAAAAAGAAAAAAAAAATCAAGGAGCTAAGGACGGGGTAGCACTGCTGGTGACGCAAGAGATGAGTGGTTATTAGTGCTAATGTACCTGGACATAAGAAAAACGATCATGACAAGCAAGTGTTTGGGTATTAGTGATGGGAAAAGAGACGTGTGAAGAAATCCCTGGAGAAATTGATGGTAAAATGGCAAAAGGTAAGAGTGAACGAATCAAGGGAGAGGGATAGGAGGTATTTAGGGAAGCATTGCTGGCATGTGCGTGGGATGAAGGAATGAAAAAGGAAAAAGAAGTATATGGGCGATACTTACAGGGAAGGATTATAAATGATTGGGAGATAGAACATAAAGCGCCAGGAGGTCAAGAGGAAGAAGGTGCAAGGGTTGAGAAAGAGGGCAAATGAGACTTGGGGTAAGCGAGTATCTGTAAACTTTAAGCAGATTAAGAACACGTATTGGAAGGAGGTAGATATTGTGCGAAAAACAAAAGAATAAATGGACCCGTCGGTGAGGAGGCAAATAGAGATGTAGTAACACGTAGTGATGAAATGAGGAGGAGTTGGAGAGTATTTTGAAGGTCTGTTGAATGTGTTTGATGATAGGGTGGCAGATGTCGAGTGTCTGGGTTGTTTGCTCATCCACTCTCTCTCAAGTTGTCATGTATAAAGCACCGAGACCAGAGCCAACTATCCACAGCCAAAGCCCTACAGACCATTCTGTGAGTAGCCTTAACTATTTAATATGTCCTGGTTCAGCCCATGAACAGCACGGTACATTGACCTCTCTTTATCACATGCATTCAGTCCTTTCTACTCAAGTCACGCCTTTTGCCCTCTTGGATGTTCAGGCCCCGATACCCCAAGGCTTCCTCTACTCCACCTTTTTATCTCCATCACAGTCTACTCTTCTCACATGTTCTTACTACTTTAGACATACACATCCTCTATGACAGTCCACATTCCCGAACTATTTTACAACGCTGTGCCGGGCCTCTAGATCGGACTGTTGTCACGACCACGCCTCTCAGACATTATAGTTTCTTTCTGATCATCAGCTCTGCTCACGCCACATATTCTTAGGCACTTCATGCCCGGTACATTCAGCCTCTCACACTTTCCTTTGCATTGAAGGCCCAAGACTCTCACTTGTACAACACTGTCGAGGCTGCCGTACCTTCAATACATCCTCGTCCTCGCCCGAGCAGACACTAACCTCTCTTGCCTCAACTCTCCTTCACTTTCATACTTCCATCCAACCCCTCCAGATCCCCTCCATTGAAACATACGCTCGCATCATCTTCTTTTTACCCTCTTGCATCACCTTGTTCCTTTACATTTGTCTGCTTTTACTCCTGGCTTAGGCAGACTCCTGGTACACACTCTCCCGAACTCTTGTCACCAGTTTTTACAGTTTCTCCCCAGAGTCTGTCACCGGAGCTCTCTACTTTCATTGTAACCCACGTGAACTCATGGCTTATTGAATTAACTGCTGAAAGTTGAAAATAGACAGGGATGTGCACTCAATATAGACCTTTGGGCGTGTGAAAAGGGGATCGAGGTGAAGTATCAAGATGGTTTGTGATGGTGATCATCTTGTAGTGGTCTGCACGAGCCCAAGTGGGTTCGACTCGGCTTTGGTGCCAGAACTGCAACTTGGGGACGATAGTATCAGGTGACAGGAGGTGATGGTGGAGCGGTGTTGCGATAGCTTCTTTCTAAGCTATTGGATTTGGTGAAGGGTATGGCTGGAGAGACGTAAGGAGGGTGAGGAAGGGGTTGGGGGTGACCTGTGCGACGAATGGCACTTGAGATGTGGTGTGAGAGGGAGGGAGGATGATCATGTGTTGCTTTCTCCTCCACTGCTTGTCCTGTAGCCCCTAGTGCTTGGTGCACCGGGGTGGAGGAAGACCAGGCTGGGGGGAGGCAAGGGCGGCGAGCCTGGCTAGACTGAGAGGTGTGTGGGTGGGTTCATGAGACGTGTGGGGGAATCCTAGGTTCACGAGCTGAGGAAGGATGATGAGCAGATAACCTGGATTTGCTGAGGGTGTTGACGTGCTCCCGTCAGGCTCAGTTATTATGTGGAGTGACACTTGATGCGGACCTTGGTGAACTGACTGAACAAGGTGGAGACTGCTCAGGTCCAGTGAGACGATAAGAGGTGAGGCGTGGTAGGAAGCATGGTGGAGCGAACAGCGCGTGGAGGGGGATGGAGCCTAGTCAGCAGGAAAGGGAGGGACATGGCTGGAATTTGGAACATCCTGGAGGGGTTAAGACCTTACTAAAAAAAAAAGAAAGAAATAGTAGAATGTGGGACAGGAATGGGAAAGAGGCTGATGTGTATGAGTACCGCCATGTTGACGGTGGTGTAGCGATGAGGACGTGTGTGGTCATCTGGTTCGTGTGGTGGTGGGGAATGGTTTCAGTAGTGTACCAGACTCACCATGGCAGTGTTGAGCTGTGGTCCGGCATGGTGAAGGTGGTGCAGCGGTGTGGTGGTAGGGGGTGTGAGGTAGCCGCCAGGCTGTCAGTCACGAGATGGTGGAGGATCGTAGTGTTGGTGGTGGTGGTGGTAGTGGTGGAGGAGCGTGTTGGTGGAGAGTGGGTGTGAGGGAGGCCCACTGTCTTCCACGTAGGCCGGCCCTGCTCGTCCTCCCCAGATCAATACTGGAGGCATTTCATTCTCTGGTCATTGATTCGTCCCAACGCCTCCAAGGGGTTATTTTTGTGCAAGGGGGGGGGGGGGGGGTTGGGGGGGTTGTAGGTGGGGGAGAGAACCCCGCATGTCTGATGGGAGAAGCGGGGTAGCTGGGGGCAAATACCCCCTTCCCCCCTCCGCTCTGACTCGGGTAATTGATAAATTGAAGAACTCAAGGCATGGTGTGTGTTTGTATGTTTATCTTCATTCCGGGGCCAATTTCTGTGAAGGAATCTTGGTGTCACACCCAGGACTTTTGTAAATGCTCCTGCAGCTCAGTGCTGCGCTACTTACAGTAGCAGGGAAGTGCAGGCTCGTTTGAAGCGAGAAGTTCTTTAACGAGACTGTGCTGTCAGTGATACAGCCTCGCTAAAGGTCAGTTTTCACTCGCTGTGTAACCTTAATGTAACCTCGCTGTAAGACCGGTGGTATATATATATATATATATATATATATATATATATATATATATATATATATATATATATATATATATATCTTCTTTCTTTCATACTATTCGGCATTTCCCGCGATAGCGAGGTAGCGTTAAGAACAGAAGACTGGGCCTTTGAGGGAACATCCTCACCTGGCCCCCTTCTCTGTTCCTTCTTTTGGAAAATTGAAAGAAAAAACGAGAGGGAAGGATTTCCAGCTCCGCGCTCCCTTCCCTTTTAGTCGCCTTCTACGACACGCAGGGAATTGCTGACATCTGATGAGAGAGAGAGAGAGAGAGAGAGAGAGAGAGAGAGAGAGAGAGAGAGAGAGAGAGAGAGAGAGAGAGAGCGCCAAGAAGAACAATAAACCTTTTTTTGCCTGTTTGCAAAAAATCTTTTGGACCCAGATGGAGTGGCGAGGGAGACGGTGAAGCTGGAAGGTCGGATTGCCAGGGAGTGGACCTGGAAAGTGTGTGTGTGTGTGTGTGTGTGTGTGTGTGTGTGTGTGTGTGTGTGGAGGAGAACGGGGGAAAAGTGTGGGCGGGTGAGGGATGGGTGTAGGACGGTAGTAATAGTTCCTGTCCGTGATGGAGGAGGGAAGTAGCGACGTACGCGTGAGAGGTGAGGTGATCGTAGTAGAGAGAGAGAGAGAGAGAGAGAGAGAGAGAGAGAGAGAGAGAGAGAGAGAGAGAGAGAGAGAGAGTCTTTAGCACAGTTGACAATGTATGAGGCAGGGGAGTGGATGACTGTGTTAAAAGGAAGCTTTGACAACCCCGTTTTGTTTGTAAGCAACACGATGGGTTTTACGAAAGGAAAGTGTGTGTGAGCATTAATATTATGCACTTAGTCAATGTAGAACATTTCACAGAATAAAGTTGTAAGCATTATATATATATATATATATATATATATATATATATATATATATATATATATATATATATATATATATATATATATATATATATATATGAAAAGGCTTATGATATAGTGAATATGAGAGCAGGCCTGGAAGCTATAAGTAAATATGTTGAGCACGGAAGACATCCGTATGCTATAGCGAGATGTGATAATTGCATTGGTTCATGTTGTGATGTGAGCGAGTGGTTAGTGATGTTAGCGAGTGGTTACTGATGTTAGCGAGTGGCTAGTGATGTTAGCGAGTGGTTAGTGATGTTAGCGAGTGGTTTATGATGTTAGCGAGTGGTTATGATGTTAGCGAGTGGTTTGTGATGTTAGCGAGTGATTTGTCTTTAAGATAAGAGTGCGTCATGGCTGTGTGTTGTGATGGTGTACAGGAGGTGAGAGTGAGGTGGTGAGGGTGAGGGTGAGGGTAAGCGTTCTGCTAAAGTGTGGAAGATGACCCGGTTGTTGTGTGCAGATGGCGCCTTCTTGTTCGTTAGATCAGGGGAAGGAAGACTCGGGTAAAATGTCTGGCAGGTCGGAGGACGTGCGTGGGTCGCCGATGCTGAGATGACGACGCTGGTGAGGAACTGGAAGTTACGGGAAAACGTTTGAATATTGGAGTGTAGACTTTAGCTCGTGGGAAAAAAGCCGAAACTGGTGGAAGGTGTTGTTTTTGGAACACACACATTGTGGGGTGTAATGAAAGGGGTGTGGTGGATGGAGTACATCTAAGTGTACAGTGTACACCGTGTCTCCGTGCAGGAGTACTTTTCCCATCGCTCGTGTATGGGAATGTGAAGCGCGAAGTGTACATTAGGTGAGGATAGGTTAAAAAGAGGATGTGGAGGACAGATAGAAGGATAGTTTGTGTGAGGAAGGTATATGGTATGAAGAGCGTCATTAAAGGGGACGCATGGATGAAAGTCTCTAACGATGGCATGACTACGTGGACCGTATAAGAGATAATATAATAGTCCAGGAAATACGTAACATTTCAGCAGAAGATGCAGAGGAGAGATGGATAGATCGCCTGAGAGATGGATAGATGTAGTGAGGGAAGTGATGTATCAGATGAACATGCTGTGTGGAGGAATAGGGATCAAATGTAGGAACAGCGTCGTGTATGACGTGTGTGGGTGGAGACACTGGCTCCAATCTACAGATCACCGTAGTTTGTAAAGTATAAAAGAAAGTCTAACTGGCATCGTTGTGGAGGTTCCGTGTCTCTCTGTGACTCACTGCTCATGCCTGACCTGTGGATGTGTGTGAGTCATGTTCTTGAGGTCAGATATACCTGACGCATCACACTGAACTGGTTATGTACTGATGATAATAGATACATGTGGATATATGTATATACATATGGCGAGCCAGCCAGTAAACCAACACTTTGTTTCTACCTGTATATCTTTCTGGAAATCAATCCCCCCCCCCCCCCTTGTTTTCCACCTATGCAAGTGGAAGATATTAACAGTTCAATCGTTCAATAACATAAACATGTTGACGACATCTTCCCCTCTCGGGGGGGAAAACCTCACATGATTACCTTGGCAAAAATCTGCTTCTCGAAGGCTTGGGTTGGGTTGTACAATGCGCCATGATTATATTTCCTCACGTGAGCTGCTGTTTCATAATCCTCCACTCGGGTCTCATGCGTCGCAGTGTGGAGTACAGATGGCTTGTCGTCTCCACCCCTCTGTCTTGGCCAGAGTGGAGGCAGAAGCCCTCCACCATATCTGTCCTCCTGCCCTCACCGCTGTTCACCCATCCTCTTCGGCTCGGCGCGGTGCCGCTTCTGTGCCTCTCTGTGTTACACGTATTATCTGGGTCAAGTGTCTCGTGTGCTGCCTTCATACGTCCCAGCTCTTATTACCTGCATATGCCGTGCCCGTTTGGCCGTTGCTTCCCACATTTTCTGTGTGGATGCCAACCACACGAGGGTTGACCGTTATGTTTCTTTGTCCATCTCACCTGAGGAATTCTCTCCCTCCTTTCATCTTCCCTTCGTCATTATATCCTACCCAACATTAAGAGTCTGGTCAAGGAACACACGAACAGTTAAAACCCGTAATGAGTCTATGGTCTTATATCTATACATATGTCCAGGGTCGCCATGTCTGGGCCACGCTCTTCCTCTACCATGCTCTGACATACTAGTTTCCCCTCATGACTTACGGGTGTTCAAGTGATGGCCAGGAGCCATCTTACATCCTCCGTGTCAGTAGGTTGTGGACAGCAGCCGCCCAGGGAAGCACTACCCTCCTGTCTTACAAGTACTGAAGTGATGGCCGGGAACCTCCCACTTGCACCAAACATATCCTCCTCGTTTCTTTCTGTTGTCTGTCAACCTTTTGCCAACCCTCTTTCTAGCCCTCTCATGTCTTTCGTCCTATTTTTTCTTTTTCTTTCTTCCATTCTTTACTTTTTTTTTCCCCCCCTCCCGTTGAAGACGTGGCCTGGATGAGCAGTACCTGGGTATAAAAGACTTCATATCTGGCAGGAAAAATGAAAGGACATGTTCTCAAGCATTGCTTCCATTATTCAAGGCCTCTTCAGAAGTCACTCTTTCTGGAAGGGCCTTAAGGAATAGACGAAAATTTATATATGTGTTCTTTCTTTTTTCATACTATTCGCCATTTCCCGCGTTAGCAAGGTAGCGTTAAGAACAGAGGACTGGACCTTTAAGGGAATATCCTCACCGGCCCCCTTCTCTGTTCCTTCTTTTGGAGAGTAAAAAAAAAAAAAACCTAGAGGGGAGGATTTCCAGCCACCCGCTCCCTTTCCTTTTAGTCGCCTTCTGCGATACGCATGGAATACGTGGGAAGTATTCTTTCTCCCCTATCCCCAGGGATAATATATATATATATATATATATATATATATATATATATATATATATATATATATATATATATATATATATTTTTTTTTTTTTTTTTTTTTTTTTGTCGCTGCCTCCCGCGTTTGCGAGGTAGCGCAAGGAAACAGACGAAAGAAATGGCCCAACCCACCCCTATACAACATGCATATACATACGTCCACACACGCAAATATACATACCTACACAGCTTTCCATGGTTTACCCCAGACGCTTCACATGCCCTGATTCAATCCACTGACAGCACGTCAACCCCGGTATACCACATCGTTCCAATTCACTCTATTCCTTGCCCTCCTTTCACCCTCCTGCATGTTCAGGCCCCCGATCACACAAAATCTTTTTCACTCCATCTTTCCACCTCCAATTTGGTCTCCCACTTCTCCTCGTTCCCTCCACCTCCGACACATATATCCTCTTGGTCAATCTTTCCTCACTCATTCTCTCCATGTGCCCAAACCATTTAAAAACACCCTCTTCTGCTATATATATATATATATATATATATATATATATATTACTTGATCGCCGTCTACCGCGTCTGCGAGGTAGCGCAAGGAAACAGACGAGGAATGGCCCAACCCACCCACATACACATGTTTATACATAAACGACCATAAACTCACATATACATACATATACATTTCAACGTATACATACATATACATACACTGACATATACATATATACACATGTACATATTCATACTTGCTGCCTTTATCCATTCCGTCGCCACCCCGCCACACATAAAATAGCATCCCCTCTCCCCCTCCAGCGAGGTAGCGCCAGGAACAGACGAAGGAAGGCCGCATTCGTTCACATTCAGTCTCTAGCTGTCATGTGTAATGCACCGAAACTACAGCTCCCTTTCCACACCCAGGCCCCACAGACCTTTTTGACTCCATCCTTCCACCTCCAATTTGGTCTCCCACTTCTCCTCGTGCTCTCCACCTCTGACACATATATCCTCTTGGTCAATCTTTCCTCACTCATTCTCTCCATGTGACCAGACCATTTCAGTACACCCTCTTCTGCTCTCTCAACCACACTCTTTTTATTACCACACATCTCTCTTTCCCTTTCACTGCTTACTCGATCAAAACACCAACTACCAGCTGTTGACACCATTAAACTAGTTTAGAAATGATGATTGTGATCACATCTGGCCTTGCTTTTGTCTCTTCCATGATGGACAATTTTTGGCCTCTTGCCTATCGCTATTGTAACTCCGCCTGCCCAGTTCTGGTGCCGTTATGTTACCCTTTTCTGGACCTTCTCTGTCAGTTCTTTGTGCTCTCTAAGTGCGCTGGCCAAACTTGAGAAACGTACTCTAGTTTTGGCCTAATATATACTGTTAATTGTCTGCTGAATATTTCCGCGTCTGAGCACGCAAGTGTGATTCTGATGATGACCCTCAGACATCATGTCACCTTTCCAGTTCCTGGAAACTGGAAGCTCTGGTGACAGGCTAGTTAAGATGTCGACTTTCAAGTCTGTCTTTCTCTCGCACAGATTCCAGTAGCGTATTTCATAATACGTGATATTCATATTGAGGATTTTCTCTCAATGTTCCCTACCCTCATTACCTCTCATTTACTCAGACTGAATCTCATTAACTACGTATTAGACATACGTTTGAATTCATCAAAGTCCCATTATAAGTTGATGTGATCCTCATCAGTCTTTCCTTCTCTCGTACGAAACTTGGCGTCATCTGGAAACACATTCATTCCGTCTGGTACATTGTTTACTTTGATCAAGAAGAGCAACGGTTCCAGGACCACACCGCTGTTGACCCCGAACCCAGCTTGGAAAGTGTCTGCTTCACTGGCTCCATTTGTTTCCTTCCGCTACGGTAATTAACCGACCATTGAAGTAATGTCATTTTTAATTCTACCCGAAGGTCCAGCTTCTTTGCCAGCCTCCTGTGTTAGTGTCGTGTCACATGCTTTCTGATAGTCCGTACACGGAACACACAGGTCACCCATCCTTCGCCTGTGTGTGAAACAGAGGCTTCCTCTCTCTCTCTCTCGTAGAAGTCTGTGAGCTTTGGCACACGTTACTTCCTTTCTTTCCCAAAGCCTTGCTGTCTATCATTTAAGTACTCCCTCCTTTACTTTCCTGTTATCTTTCCCAGTGGTTTAAGACCCGCACTCGTCAGGTAAACCAGCTCAGCCCTAATTCCTCGATCTCCTTTTCTTAAACAGAGGCAAGACATTTGCCCTCTCTTTTTTTTTTTCTCCTGTACCATATAGCCCGTTACTGTCCTCCGTTGATATGTGGAGCAGTGTATCAGGCAGCCTGGCTACCATATTTGCACGTTTCTTCAGAAGATATGGAAAACGCGTACCATGCCTAATAAGCTTTATGAGTGTAGTCCCTGTATAACTCTTGTCTCTCTCTTTTCCTCTACACGTCAGTGCTTTTTAACGAACACCTGTGCCCCATCCCAGCTCACTGCTGCTGGTGCTGCTGGAGTGTCTTTGGCGGTGAGAACATCAGCGAAGTCGTCATGCAGATCATCACATGACTTGACGTCATCCTTTACAACTCTTGTGTCTCTCTCTCTCTCCTCTGCATCCACGCTCCTCAGCCTGATCAACCGCAGTGTTGCCCATGATTCATATTCTTCGTGAGTTTGAGGAGATGGTTCAGGACCGTCACCTTCCCGTCTCCGGTAACTACCCTCTTCCAAAGCTTGTGTGTGTTCGTCCTTCCTTCATCCTGGTACAATCTTTCCTCGCTCACATCGTGGCTGGAGTGTCGCCTTGGTCGTCACAACTGTACATCTCATCAGTTCTTCAGCTTTTTCGACGTCTTTAACAGACCCGCCCGCGTCTGTCTTCCTTCTTTGCCTTCCCACACCATGCGGAGCTGAAGGTTCCCATGTTCCTCCTTTTCATTATTGACTTCGTAAAAACCCCATCCATAATAGTGATGTACGTTATGGTCGCAGGGATCCCCCCCCCCCCAAATATATATCTCAAAGGAATGGTTTATCCTCTTCTTGTAGTTTTCAGCAGTTGTATGTCTCGTATCTTTTTATGACGTGACTTACGGCTTAACAATGGTCGCCCGCGGGAGGAGGAGGAGGAGGAGGGGGGGGGGGAGAGGAAAGACTTCCCTCCTCTCCTTACATTGAAAAGAAAAAAATGCTCTTATGGCATAAGCGGGTCAGTGTTATGTGAATGGAATCAAACGTGATATTTTTTCCAGTATCTTTTCACAGAACTTTATGTTTGTGTGTCAGCAAACATGACGTACATTCTTTTACTCCTGTTGACTTACACTGTGAAAGCTGATATTAGTCGATGATATTACAGTAGACGCTCATTTGCTTAATCAAACTCAAGGCTCACACGACCACTCTTCCCAGTTGCTGTGTCTCGTATGACATATTCTTGATGTTTAAGAAGTAAGATTTAATACAGCCGGTCTGATGGTCGAGTGCTCAGTGAACACGCTGGTACAGGAATTACTCCCGCGTGCAGTGTAAGAAATTGTGCCTCCATGACTGCACGTATCTCCCTGTGAATCTATTTTCTCCCAGTCTGTTTCTTCATAACTGAAATCCTCTGCCTATTACAGCTAAGCCATCACCGCTGGGGAAGTGAGTGTCTGGTCGCCTCCTGTACCATCCCGATTCTCCCTTTGTGTTCTATATGAATATATCTACTAACGGGTTTATATAGGTATTTTGGAGGAACATCAGTTGTTAGCTCCACTACGGAATTCTTTGGTACAATTACTCAAGACTTGCTCCTCCCACTATACGTGCTTCTTTGTGTACGGTCCATGCCGCAGTGTTTACCGAAGCTGGTACCGTCTTAAGAGAACCATTTCCCCTCGTGTCTTAGTCTTCATTTTCCCCTCCTTGGTGTTTCCTGTCCTTCTGGAGAAAGCGTAGGTCGGATCTTTCCTCTTTATAGAAAACTTTTATCTCCACTGCAACGACACTTAACAGGTTCGTTAAGTGATACCATCCTTGTAGTGTGGTTCAGTTCTTGTCGCCACCAGACCATCCGTGTTCGAGTCCTTTATCTTCAGTCTGATTGTCGCACATCATTTAAGATTCTTGATCTCTGGTAAGGTAATGGCAGGGGCTGCTGCTCTAGATCCTCAGCGTCTTTGTGGTATATATCTCCTGTGTTGCCTTTTTTCTGACCGTCTTCCTCACGTGTCTTGTTCTTCCCTCGGTGTGTATCGCAAGTGTTGTATGTCCCTCTGACTTCCTCCCTGTTAGCGGGTTCCTCGACCTGCCTCACTACGTATCTCCTGGTGTACCACAACCCCCATACTGAAGGTGGTTGTTACTAGTCGTTCCCCTTTTTGTGTCTTCGATGTATATGTGTCTTGTATCCCAGACGTTGCAGCTGGCACGTCTGTCGTCGCTTCTTGTACTTTTGGATTCACTTTCTCGTCCTTCTCTCTCTCTCTCTCTCTCTCTCTCTCTCTCTCTCTCTCTCTCTCTCTCTCTCTCTCTCTCTCTCTCTCTCTCTCTCTCTCTCTCTCTCTCTCTCTCTCGTATTCTATGGCCTGGATGTGGTCTTCGTCCTGTCCATAAGCCACCAATGACTTACATGTGTCCGCCCCTCGTCTCACCAGCAGACTTGGTGTTGTCCACTACGTGGCCAAGTCCCGTAATGTTGCTTTATCGTCCACCTTGTGTATCTTTCCTCCCAGCATACACCGGTCCTGGACACTCACGCCACACTCCTCTACACCTTCTGTCCTGCGTACTACACACACACACACACACACACACACACACACACACACACACACACACACACACACCACAGACAGATCTGTTGCTCACTGTGTACAAAGTGAAGCAAAAGTTGCCTCCCACAAGGACCTAGATAAATCCTCGACCCACAGGATCCTGAATGATTACAAAGATAATGGCTTTATTAAAGCAGATTTCCTTTATTGTACTAGAATGTTATTTACTGTGCGTGCAACGATCAAGGAACACAGAACGCAGCGTTCCGATATCATTTCAGTGTCTTGAGACTGGTTGAGGCATCATGACGTCCTCATATACATAAGTGGTGCGAAGTTAAGGGCCGACAATTCGAACATATACGAGAATTTTTCCTTTGTATGAAGGGATGTCCCTGTGGGCACACGACGTGAGGGCCAGACGGTACATTACCGTCTCTATAGCCTCACTGAGTGACGGACTGCACTCCAGTGTGTGTGACTGTGCCCACATCTGTGCATCACTCAATACCTTTTCTGTGTCTCGTTCACCTCCAGAATGTGGTCTTGTGTCGCGTTCCCTGTTGTTGTTGTTGACGTCGGTGTGTGTGTGTGTGTGTGTGTGTGTGTGTGTGTGAGGGGCATCACCTCGGTGTTGATCTTTCTCAGGGACGTCCAGAGAAGATCCTCCTGACCTTCTTCCGTCCGTCCGTCGCCCGTCGTGGGTCACGCCTCTTCTTTCCTCTGATTAAGTTCTTCCTAAGCTCCATCAAAATCGCTTTTCGTTTTTTTCTTTTTCCTTCAGTGCTGTTGGTGGACGCCCTTTGTGTGTGTGTGTGTTTGTGTGTGTGTGTGTGTGTGTGTGTGTGTGTGTAAGTGACCCGTCGTCAAGACCTGTGGACCACAGGTAGAATATGACCGTCACAGATCACTACAGGTAGAGGGCAGCCCCCCTCGCCACAGGCAACGTGAGTAATGCGTTCTATTCCGGGCATGACGGAAGGCCCTGCTGCTGCTGGTGGTGTGGTGGTGTTGTGCTGCGTGTAATGACTGAACAGCTGGGTGATGATGATGATGGTGATGACCAGTTGACCAACGTTCCGTCGTGATCAAGAAACGTTCCTCCGTGATCAAGGAACGTTCCGTGATGATCAAGGAACGTTCCTCCTTGACCAAGGAACGTTCCGTCGTGATCAAGGAATGTTCCTCCTTGACCAAGAAACGTTCCTCCGTGACCAAGGAACGTTCCTCCTTGATCAAGGAACGTTCCTCCTTGACCAAGGAACGTTCCTCCTTGACCAAGGAACGTTCCTCCGTGATCAAGGAACGTTCCTCCTTGACCAAGGAACGTTCCGTCGTGATCAAGGAACGTTCCGTGGTGGTCGAGGAACGTTCAGGGAAGTACAGAACCCTGTGAACCATACATCTTCACAAGGTGTGTCTTTATGTGTGAGTTATAAGGAGATCTAATGGTCTTACGTCTCCCATTCCTCAGACCAAGACACGTATATGTGGGTTCCAGTCCAATGATGGGGTTGTGTTGATGAGACACGCAACACCTCCCACCTCTACGTACACTCCGGCTTACTCTCCAGCAACACAGTTTTGACGGAAGTGTTCGATGTTCTTGTGTTTCTGTGTAACAACACCCAACACGTGCAGACACAAGTCGCCTGTCACACGTTATGCTTCGCTGTGGTTTCGTCCCTTGGTCCATACCACACTGTGGTAGTGTTACGGGACATATTGTACTGTGTTGTGGGACATATTGTGCTATTTTATGGGACATATTGTACCGTGTCTTGGAGCAGCGCACTATTATGGGACATATTGTACTATGTTATGGGACACATTGTACTGTGTTACGGGACATATTGTACTGTGTTATGGGACATATTGTACATTGTTATGGGACACATTGTATTGTGTTACGGGACATATTGTGCTATCTTTTGGGACATATTGCACTGTGTTACGGGACATATTGTACTATGTTATGGGACATATTGTACTGTGTTACAGGACATATTGTACTATGTTATGGGACATATTGCACTGTGTTATAGGACATATTGTACTGTGTCTTGGAGCAACGCACTGTGTTACGGGACATGTTGTATTATGTTATGCGACATATTGTACCGTGTCTTGGAGCATCGCCCCCACTATATACCCTCAAAGATCCTGTAGACCAACCTCTTTTCTCCAAGACACCTCGCATTTTACCCCCCCGTCTCACTGCCCCCATCCATGAGCAGATTCAACAGCCATGGTGACATCAGACGCCCTCAGACGACGTACACTTTGCCATACAATGTCCCTCGTCACAATGTACCGTGGCTGTACATGGCTGGTTCATCATATGGTGTTGTACACCACACGAGGGCGCCTGGATGACCATACTGTAGCACCTTCAGCAGTCGCGAGACGGAGCATCGAACCCTTGTTCATATGTGTCTGAATATAACCACACACCTCTCTTCAGGCTCCTCATATTATTTATGTACTCAGTTCATACTCAGAGCCGACGGGAGAATCAAGAACTGATTTGATTTTTGAATAGGGATGACTAGAAATTAATATTAACTCTACCTGATTTCGTATTTTACTAAATGTATTTTTTTTTATTCCAGGTATGTGTGTTTGTGGCGTCTGAGGGAGTAGTGGCGATGCTCCTGGAAATATGAGAGACTCAGCCATGAGGTGTGTATAGCCAGCGTGAGGGGGAGCCATCTCCCCCTCACACACTTCAAATGTGGAACTACAGATACGTAAATTTGAATATGTAATTACGAATAGGGAACTACAGACATGCAAATTTAGGTATATGATCTGTGTTATGAAGGATGGAAGACACAGACAAACATAACTATTTTTTGGGGGGGGGGCCTGATTACGGTTTTGTTTGTGAAGTCTAAGGGTACATGTGAAGGACAGAAGACCTGATGGTCTCTGACGAGGGTGTTTGCTGGAGAACAGTGCATGGAAAAGACAGATAACACAAGACCTGATGGTTCATGAAGGGATTATCTGCTGGAGGACAGTGACAATGTACTGAGATATAGGTTAGTGAAAAAAGATATGATACCGCCGCTCAGTGAGGACTGGATGAAGGCTAGAGATGATCTGGGAGTGTGAGTGATGAGGGAATAGAGAAGATGGGATGAGAATCGACGAGACAGATTAACACTAATGGAAAACGGGGAGTGAGTTCCAATAAAAAGAAAATCAAAAGAAAAGTAAAGGAACGAAAACGTAAAAAAGAAGAATAGAAATCGAGAAGATTCAAATGTAAATTACGAGAGAAAGAACAAAATGTATATATTTTTAATCTCTGTTATGACCGTTGTTGAAGACCCAAACAGTGTCATTAACGAAGATTACTCGCTGTATGATACGTGGGAAGGAATTGACCATGGGTCATGTCTGGACGGTTGGTGTAGCAGGAGCATATCTGCCCCGGGGTCTTATCTTACCCAGTGGGCGAACACTAAACTCCCATACTGCCCCAGGAGGAGCACCTTCTGGCCCTCCCTCAGCGCTCAGGAAGCCGACCAAGTCCACCGAGCGGGACCAGACGTCATAATGTCTAGTTTGTTGTTGTTTTGTGTGTGTGTGTGTGTGTGTGTGTGTGTGTGTGTGTGTGTGATGGAAGGGTACTCGAGCGGAGAGTGCTTAGTGCCTCCTCAGATGCCTCGTATACATGAAGGGTCCTGGGATGTGTTAAATCGGTGTGTGCTGTGTCGCAGTGGTGGGTAATGCCCGGAGTGTGGGCGGGACGGTGTGACTCGTGTGTGTCTGGGGAGTGTGGTACCTGACGGGTGGATGTGTTGATGAGTTGTCCAGTGCTTTTTTATGGGTCATTTCATGGTGTATGTGTGTTTTGTAGGTGTTGCGTTGCCTCTATATAAATCAGGTTGGGTTTTCTCTTGTTATTTGTCATCGTTCCTTGATCAATGGTTATATCGAAAGACCAATGTATAGACATTATATATATAGAAGGAAAGAGAGCAGTGTTTCTTTGCAGATTGTAAATTTCTGGATAGATTAGAACAGATGCTTGGATGGCGAGTCTACCATGGCGTCTACCTTGTATATCTGGATTGTAACTTGTATTTTGTTATTAGTTGCAATATATTGTTGTTTGTTGATTGTTTCATGTGTATCTTCAGTGGTCCTGACTTAAGTCACCTATGGAGATAAGTCTAAACTTAAGTTTCATGTTATAGATGTTACTCTCAGCTTTCACCTAGAGGGAGCGGCGTCTACGTGATCTAGTATATTACCCAAAACAATGACTCCAGGACATGAACCTGGGCTGACGTGTTGAGGGTTCGAGACCCACTGGATTTCAAGGCGGATTGGATCATGACAGGGTAGATATATTAGTCTTCCTGCTTCTCTGATTCACAGTTCTAAATGTCATCCCCCGCTGCTCCCCAGATTGGACCTGTCAGGTCTCCTCCTTTTCTCAGTGGCTTGCACGAAACACTGAAGTATACGTCTCTTGTGACCGGAGGTTCTGCTGTGGTCGACTGTGTCCGGGGGGGGGGGGGGGGGGCGGGGGGCACCTCTGGTGCTCCTCTGAACCTGGCGTTGTTACCTGCTGGCAGGGTTGTGCTCCAGCATGGACGGTCGCCAGGCTTGGGTTGCTTCCTTCTTTGTTTTGTTGCAGTCCCCCAATTCCCCCTCTCTCTCTCTCTCTCTCTCTCTCTCTCTCTCTCTCTCTCTCTCTCTCTCTCTCTCTCTCTCTCTCTCTCATTCAGGTGGAGGTGGGAGGAAGAAGTTAGGAGTGAGAGGGAGGGAGGGAGAGGGAGGTCATCTGACAAGAGAAAGGTATGTTTTGGCGTCTGAGGCTGATGTGAGAGTACTGGAAGATCTGGAGAGAGAGAGAGAGAGAGAGAGAGAGAGAGAGAGAGAGAGAGAGAGAGAGAGAGAGAGAGAGAGAGAGAGAGAGTGCTGGGGAGGAGGGGAGGGGTTTCTGTTGGCCATGGCGGACTTACCCATGAACAAGCAAAGTCCAACAAGATCATTCGTAGTTTATAGAATCATCCACATTGTTTGTTTGTTTGTTTGTTTGTTGTACGTGACCCCTCGTCACGTGACGTGGTGACGGTCATCGTGCCGTGGGTGGGTCGCCTGCTCTCACAACTCCCTGGCTCCAGATTCAGACACAGACGTGGGGAAAATGGGAAGATGAATTTTTTATTTTCATTTTTACAAGACTGAATTGTTTGTGTCGTACGTATTTTCATCATTGGCACAATCTCTCGCTGATTTTGAATATATTATTTCCCTCTATTACCTTCCCACTGTTAAAATGGTGTAGTTTTTCGGTCGTTGTAGTTCAAGGTCATACCACTGGAACTAGGCCAGCAGTATAGATGGTAATGAATAAAAAAAAGGATGGTAAGAATTTCATCACTGAAGCCCCGTTTTCATCACTAAAGCCCCGTTTTCTGTTTGATGATCGGCCGACCTCCTCCTCCCCCGAGGGTGGGCCATTTCTGTGGCCATTGCCGGAATTGCTGCTTTAAACCCCCCCGGCAAAAGGCCTGGCCATTCAAAGACCCACGTGATGAACGAGAGTGAAAAAAAAAAAGGTCAGGTCATCAAAGGCTGGTCGTGACCCATGATCGTATATATTGCCCTCATTTGGTAACGGGAGCGGGTAAGCTTGAGCTGGACCGCAATTATCAGCTTAAGCCGACCGTCTCCACCTGTCTTAGTCAAGCTTTTACATCGATTACGGAACACAAAAGGTAATTGCACGAATTACAACTCGATATATATATATATATATATATATATATATATATATATATATATATATATATATATATATATATATATATGTATATTTACTCCACGTAAAGTTGACATGTTCATACTTGTCTCTCATTATTTCCGGTTTTTATAACTCCCTTGTCATCCATTGTAGCGTTCCCTCATACCTGGGCTGTGTGTGTGTGTGTTGTGTGTGTGTGTGTGTGTGTGTGTTTTTCGTATTTGTGACGTGACTATATCGCGTCTGTTACATGAGCCTGTCTCATATGTTTGTATCGTATGACTTACCAAGTGTCTGCATCATGTATCTTCTCTCGTAACGACGAACTTGCCTCCTGTATTTCACTGAAGCCCTGGGGCTGTCGTGCGTCTGTAGCCTCTGTATCGTGCTCCTGTAACCAAACAGGTATGACGGATCACGAGTCTGTATCACGAGTCTGTATGTGGCGTATCTCTGAATGCTAATCTCTCTCTCTCTCTCTCTCTCTCTCTCTCTCTCTCTCTCTCTCTCTCTCTCTCTCTCTCTCTCTCTCTCTCTCTAAAGGAGATGTTGCCTCGATGTAATTCGATGTGTGCATCTCTGGTCATGCATGAAGGAGGTTGCATGACGGTACACGAGTTAGTTGTACATACATGATGATGTATGATGTTATACTACATGTCAGTTGGTCATGCATGATGATGTATGATGTTATAGTACATGTCAGTTGGTCATACATGATGTATGATGTTATACTACATGTCAGTTGGTCATGCATGATGATGTATGATGTTATAGTACATGTCAGTTGGTCATACATGATGTATGATGTTATACTACATGTCAGTTGGTCATGCATGATGTATGATGTTATACTACATGTCAGTTGGTCATACATGATGATGTATGATGTTATACTACATATCAGTTGGTCATACATGATGCATGATGTTATACTACATGTCAGTTGGTCATACATGATGTATGATGTTATACTACATGTCAGTTGGTCATACATGATGATGTATGATGTTATACTACATGTCAGTTGGTCATACATGATGATGTATGATGTTATACTACATGTCAGTTGGTCATACATGATGTATGATGTTATACTACATGTCAGTTGGTCATACATGATGTATGATGTTATACTACATGTCAGTTGGTCATACATGATGATGTATGATGTTATACTACATGTCAGTTGGTCATACATGATGATGTATGATGTTATACTACATGTCAGTTGGTCATACATGATGTATGATGTTATACTACATGTCAGTTGGTCATACATGATGTATGATGTTATACTACATGTCAGTTGGTCATACATGATGTATGATGTTATACTACATGTCAGTTGGTCATACATGATGATGTATGATGTTATACTACATGTCAGTTGGTCATACATGATGTATGATGTTATACTACATGTCAGTTGGTCATACATGATGATGTATGACGATATACAAGTCAGGTGGGTGTGGTGTGGTGGGACTATCGTGTATAGTGTTGCAGGGATGGTATGGTGAAGGAAGGATGGTGTTGTGATGGTGATGATGATGATGGTCATATGACGATGGTGATGATGATGATGATGAAAATGATGGTGATGATGATGATGATGAAAATGATGATGATAATGATGAAATGATGGTGATGATAAAAATGATGGTGATGATGATGATGATTGTAAAGAAAACGAAAAGGATATCAGGACCTAGATCTCGCTAGGGTTATATTGACCAGTGTATGTAGTCGACACAGTATATAGAAGGTTAGGGCCATAGACCAGTGTATGTAGTCGACACAGTATATAGAAGGTTAGGGCCATAGACTAGTGTATGTAGTCGACACAGTATATAGAAGGTTAGGGCCATAGACCAGTGTATGTAGTCGACACAGTATATAGAAGGTTAGAGCCACAGACCAGTGTATGTAGTTGACACAGTATATAGAAGGTTAGAGCCACAGACCAGTGTATGTAGTCGACACAGTATATAGAAGGTTAGAGCCACAGACCAGTCTATGTAGTCGACACAGTATATAGAAGGTTAGAGCCACAGACCAGTCTATGTAGTCGACACAGTATATAGAAGGTTAGAGCCATAGACCAGTCTATGTAGTCGACACAGTATATAGAAGGTTAGAGCCACAGACCAGTGTATGTAGTCGACACAGTATATAGAAGGTTAGAGCCATAGACCAGTCTATGTAGTCGACACAGTATATAGAAGGTTAGAGCCACAGACCAGTCTATGTAGTCGACACAGTATATAGAAGGTTAGAGCCATAGACCAGTCTATGTAGTCGACACAGTATATAGAAGGTTAGAGCCACAGACCAGTGTATGTAGTCGACACAGTATATAGAAGGTTAGAGCCACAGACCAGTCTATGTAGTCGACACAGTATATAGAAGGTTAGAGCCACAGACCAGTCTATGTAGTCGACACAGTATATAGAAGGTTAGAGCCATAGACCAGTCTATGTAGTCGACACAGTATATAGAAGGTTAGAGCCACAGACCAGTCTATGTAGTCGACACAGTATATAGAAGGTTAGAGCCATAGACCAGTCTATGTAGTCGACACAGTATATAGAAGGTTAGAGCCACAGACCAGTCTATGTAGTCGACACAGTATATAGAAGGTTAGAGCCACAGACCAGTCTATGTAGTCGACACAGTATATAGAAGGTTAGGGCCATAGACCAGTGTATGTAGTCGACACAGTATATAGAAGGTTAGGTTCAGAGGTGCGATTACAGACGTGCATGCTGAAGTGTGTCGACCAGTTGCCTCCCTGTACGTCCAGAGGGCTCAGGCTACAGTCACACATCGACTAGGTATGAGCGTCACGCCCAGGGCCACACCAGGGTTCGAATCTTAGACTGGGCAGTTGGTGGCTGGCCGACACACAAGGGGTAACCCAGCTGTTCTCACCCGTGCCTCCGAACTGGTCGATAGATGGCTACCAGGCATGGCTACCACAGTAGACAATATCTGGTGACCATTAGGATCAAATCTCATTAAGAAGTGATCATTAATGGCTTACCTCTTCTTAAAAATTGAGAGTCGTAATTAATTCGCTTGAGAGAGTGATTAATGATGGTCAGCCACTTCTGTGTTATGACTAGAACACTTCAGGGAAAACTCGGCTCACGCGGAGAATGGGCTGGTGAGTTTGGAGCTGCGAGCAACGAAGGAATACGAAAACATTTGAATATATATAGTTGAAGCAGGCAATATACGACTGGAAAAAGGCACCATAGTAACAAAGATATATATATATATATATATATATATATATATATATATATATATATATATATATATATGTGCGTGTGTGGACGTGTATGTATATACATGTGTATGCGGGTGGGTTGGGCCATTCTTTCGTCTGTTTCCTTGCGCTACCTCGCCAA
Source organism: Panulirus ornatus (assembly GCF_036320965.1). NCBI lineage: Eukaryota > Metazoa > Arthropoda > Malacostraca > Decapoda > Palinuridae > Panulirus > Panulirus ornatus. The sequence continues at coordinate 59,452,865 of NC_092243.1, read as the reverse complement.
CACAGGAGACAGCGACAAAGTATAATATATATATTGCAAGAGGTCACAGTGGTGTGCGTGATCTAATATTTGCTGACAACCACGAAAAAAATGAAACACGATAAGTTCCCAAGTGCACTTTCGTGTAATGATCATATCGTCAGGTGAGACACAAGAATGAGACAGAAGATGGTACAGCAAACAGCTGATATACAAGGAAGAGACGTAACTAAGACGCCATTGGTAAACAAGTGTTACTGGATGGTGGTGTTCGGGGTGATGGTGTTCGGGTCTAGCATCATGCCTGTCATGAAATTTTAATATGTTGACAGAAAAGGGAACTGTTCACAAATTTTGCCAACAATAAAGCTATCCAGTTTGTGTAGACTTTCTTAGGAAAAGTTTGTAAACAGTTCCCTTTCTTGTCCACATAATATATATATATATATATATATATATATATATATATATATATATATATATATATATATATATATATATATTGAATTTTATAATTCATTTGGGTAAAACCTGTGAGACAAACATGTTGTGGTACAGTTTTATCATTCGTCAAATTTAATTAGATCTTGGCAAGAACTTTTTCCCCAGACAGTGTATTAAATTAGCCAGAAACTTACGGTCGCAGACGTGAAATATAATATTGAGATTGGGAAAAAAAGGATAGGAAAAGAAAATTTTAGTCCTTAAAAAAATTATTTGAAAAATTGATGAAAAGCAGATGAGTGTTGTGTTGCGCGTCTCTCTCTCTCTCTCTCTCTCTCTCTCTCTCTCTCTCTCTCTCTCTCTCTCTCTCTCTCTCTCTCTCTCTCTCTCTCTCGATACGTCTTGTGGCTTCTTGCGTTGTCATCGTATCTTGTGACATCCGTCACTGCGTTACAGAGAGAGAGAAGCGTTATATATATATATATATATATATATATATATATATATATATATATATATATATATATATATATATATATATATATATTTATTTATATTTATATTATTTATTTCGCTTTGTCGCTGCCTCCCGCGTTAGCGAGATAGCGCAAGGAAACAGACGAAAGAACGGCCAAACCCACGCAAATATACATACCTATACATCTCAGTGTATACATATATATACACACACAGACATATACATATATACACATGTACATAATTCATACTGTCTTCCTTTATTCATTCCCATCGCCACCTCGCCACACATGGAATAACAACCCCCTCCCCCCTCATGTGTGCGAGGTAGCGCTTGGAAAAGACAACAAAGGCCCCATTCGTTCACACTCAGTCTCTAGCTGTCATGTAATAATGCACCGAAACCACAGCTCCCTTTCCACATCCAGGCCCCACAAAGCTTTCCATGGTTTACCCCAGACGCTTCACATGCCCTGATTCAATCCATTGACAGCACGTCGACCCCGGTATACCACATCGAACCAATTCACTCTATTCCTTGCACGCCTTTCACCCTCCTGCATGTTCAGGCCCCAATCACTCAAAATCTTTTTCACTCCATCTTTCCACCTCCAATTTGGTCTCCCACTTCTCGTTCCCTCCACCTCTGACACATATATCCTCTTGGTCAATCTTTCCTCACTCATTCTCTCCATGTGACCAAACCATTTCAAAACACCCTCTTCTGCTCTCTCAACCACGCTCTTTTTATTTCCACACATCTCTCTTACCCTTACGTTACTTACTCGATCAAACCACCTCACACCACACATTGTCCTCAAACATCTCATTTCCAGCACATCCATCTTCCTGCGCACAACTCTCTCTCTCTCTCTCTCTCTCTCTCTCTCTCTCTCTCTCTCTCTCTCTCTCTCTCTCTATATATATATATATATATATATATATATATATATATATATATATATATCAAAAGGCGGGATTATTTTTCGTTATTTTCCTAAAGTGTCGTTCGAAATATAAGAATGCATTCGTGTGTCCAGATTTTTTTGTTTTGGTGTGTGTGTGTGTGTGTGTGTGTGTGTGTGTGTGTATGTCGACATTGTTCGTGTACGAGTTCCGTGTTCGACCTTGTGCTCGGTGGACAGAAGGGCGAGATTAGCTGGAGGAGAGATTAAGGTCAGGTATGGGCGGGATCATGTTGGGGATTAGAAGGATGGGTTGGGGGGGGGGAGGGGAGGTGGGGGAAGGTTGATTCTGGAGAAGGTGTATGGCATGTTTGAGTTAGGGATTGGCTCCTGGCAGGGGATTAGAGAGGGCAGGGTTCTGTCGTGGTCGAGATTAGGAAGGAAGGAAGGGAAGGGGAGGGTGGAGGATTAGTAGTACCGGTGGTGTGAGTAAGGATTGGGATTAGACTGGGATTAGGAGCGATAAGGCTTCGATAATGATGAGGGGATTAGTGGATGACACGACACGAGGCATCTGGCTGGGATTAGTCCCGTCTGGGTGGGATTAGTCCCGTCTGGGTGGGATTAGTCTCGTCTGGCTGGGATTAGTCCCTTCTGGGTGGGATTAGTCCCGTCTGGCTGGGATTAGTCTCGTCTGGCTGGGATTAGTCCCTTCTGGGTGGGATTAGTCCCGTCTGGCTGGGATTAGTCCCGTCTGGCTGGAATTAGTCCCATCTGGCTGGGATTAGTCCCGTCTGGCTGGGATTAGTCCCGTCTGGCTGGGATTAGTCCCATGGGATAATTTTGGCTCCTCGTTCATGCACATAGCCAGGGTCAGGTACGTGTGGTGATCACCGCGCATGGCACAGCTCACAGCCTCACCAGCTGCATAGCACAGCTCACAGCCTTACCAGCTGCATAGCACAGCTCAGAGCCTTACCAGCTGCATAGCACAGCTCACAGCCTCACCAGCTGCATGGCACAGCTCAGAGCCTCACCAGCTGCGTGATGAAGCTCAGAGCCTCACCAGCTGCGTGATGAGGGAACATATCGACATGTTAATTCCTCGTGTATATTATCTGTTATCATAACGTCATAAGTCCAAGATACGTATGTATATATATATATATATATATATATATATATATATATATATATATATATATATATATATATATAAAGTATGGTTGAGAGAGCAGAAGAGGGTGTATTTAAATGGTTTGGTCACATGGAGAGAATGAGTGAGGAAAGATTGACCAAGAGGATATATGTGTCAGAGGTGGAGGGAACGAGGAGAAGTGGGAGACCAAATTGGAGGTGGAAAGATGGAGTGAAAAAGATTTTGAGCAATCGGCGCCTGAACATGCAGGAGGGTGAAAGGCGTGCAAGGAATGGAGTGAACTGGAATAATGTGGATTGAACCAGGGCATATGAAGCGTCTAGGGTAAGCCATGGAAAGCTTTGTGGGGCCTGGATGTGGAAAGGGAGCTGTGTTTTTGGTGCATTATACATAGCTAGAGACTGAGTGTGGACGAATGTGGCCTTTGTTGTCTTTTCCTAGCGCTACCTCGCGCGCGCGCGCGCGGGGGGATTTGGGTGCTGTTTCATGTGTGGCGGGGTAGCGACGAGAATGGATGAAGGCACCAAGTATAAATATTGTATATGTGTATATATGTATATGTCTGTGTATGTACATGTATGTATACATTGAAATGTATAGGTATGTATATGTGCGTGTGTGGGCGTTTATGTATGTGTATGCATATAGATCAGGACTTGTTATTGATGTGGACACACGGCGTCAGGAAGTGTAAGTCAAGCTGTAAATATAACTTGGAATTCGTAGATGTAAGAAAATAAAAGAAAATGTCATAATAAACGCATGACGGCATTTTTTCCTCGTTAGCCCCGTCACACACACACACACACACACACACACACACACACACACACACACGTCGCAGCCCGGGGCCACAATTTGAGGCCGTAAATACGATTGTTATTGGGCGTTGTGTCCTGAAGGATGATTTGGTCACGTTACTGGAACTCTCTATGTAAACAGGAGACATGGAGCTGAGTTGTTTAGTGGTATTGTAAGATTGGAGTAATGAGTTTTACGGCCAGATAGTGTGGGATGGTGAAGAGCTTGGTGTGTGTGTGTGTGTGTGTGTGTGTGTGTGTTTTGTAATAAAAGGAGTCGCAATTTTTTGCCCAGAGATTAGTAACGCGAGGAAGGTAATTATGGTAACGTGAGGAAGGTAATTATGGTAACGCGAGGAAGGTAATTATGGTAACGCGAGGAAGGTAATTATGGTTACGTGAGGAAGGTAATTATGGTAACGCAAGGAAGGTAATTATATTAACACGAGCAAGGTTATTATGGTAACGCGAGGAAGGTAATTATGGTTACGTGAGGAAGGTAATTATGGTAACGCGAGGAAGGTAATTATGGTTACGTGAGGAAGGTAATTATGGTTACGTGAGGAAGGTAATTATGGTTACGTGAGGAAGGTAATTATGGTAACGCGAGGAAGGTAATTATGGTAACGCGAGGAAGGTAACTATGGTAACGCGAGGAAGGTAATTATGGTTACGTGAGGAAGGTAATTATGGTAACGCGAGGAAGGTAACTATGGTAACGCGAGGAAGGTAATTATGGTTACGTGAGGAAGGTAATTATGGTTACGTGAGGAAGGTAATTATGGTTACGTGAGGAAGGTAATTATGGTAACGTGAGGAAGGTAATTATGGTTACGTGAGGAAGGTAATTATGGTTACGTGAGGAAGGTAATTATGGTTACGTGAGGAAGGTAATTATGGTTACGTGAGGAAGGTAATTATGGTAACGTGAGGAAGGTAATTATGGTTACGTGAGGAAGGTAATTATGGTAACGCGAGGAAGGTAATTATGGTAACGCCAGGAAGGTAATTATGGTTACGTGAGGAAGGTAATTATGGTAACGTGAGGAAGGTAATTATGGTTACGTGAGGAAGGTAATTATGGTAACGCGAGGAAGGTAATTATGGTAACGCGAGGAAGGTAATTATGGTTACGTGAGGAAGGTAATTATGGTTACGTGAGGAAGGTAATTGTTATCATGGTCTTCAGCGGTCGGGAACATTAAGGTTGGTCGTTTATATCTGTAGAAACAACTTGGCTGGCGAGGTAGGGTTACCACAGATCCAGTGGCTGGTCAGGTTATTTGTGTGTGTGTGTGTGTGTGTGTGTGACGCGGAGGATTAAGTGAAGAGATTAGTGAGGATTGGGTCATTGGCGTGCAGAGGGTGTGTTACCAACCAATCATTTAACGTACGTACGTGTATGTTTTTGGCCAGTTCACAGCATGTAGTTTGAACATTGGTTGCAATCAAAGATCTTTGGTTGGAATGAAGGTTCATTGATCCCTGCCATTCAGCTCTGACTACAAATTAGGATCTCGTCTATACTGTTGGAGAAAAGTTGGGTGCAAGTATTGATCACTGGCATATTATTGATGAGGTCGCTTACAACACTGCATATATCGTTGGTCAATACGATATTCACGAAAAATAGAAAATCCGGGTTATAAAGATGCAAATTTTTTTTAATGATCTTATCATCGCTCTTGACGGGCTAAATCTGGGATGATATGGTTAATGAACACTTCAAGAACTTAATTTGGAAAAGCTTCAGTAAAACTTTCAAAGCAGTAGAGGAAATAATATGTACCAGTGCGTAGAAAACGGTCTATTTCTAACACTTTAGCCAAAGGTGGTAGAACAGTGGAATAAAGAAAATAGTTGTTGTCTAAGGAAGTAGCTCATAAGAAACTCAAAGAAACTAGTAATCAACAGGCTAGAGGTAGGTATGTAAATGTGTGTAGAGAAAGTAAGAGAGTTATACGACAAAGTCAGCGTCAATATGAAGCGTATATATATTGCTGAAAATAGCAAAAGAAACCTTAAGGAGGTTTACATGTACGTTAGAAGCAAGAAAGTCATTACCTTGTCAATTGGTTCATTAATTTCAGAAAACGGTGACTTGGTTCACAGCAACAAAGCCATGACATAAATCTTAGATTAATTTTTTTTTTTTTCATCTTTATGTACGATCGAAGACACAACCCATGATGTCTCAGATCCATTTTCATTGATAAGAGAGGAGAACATTCTTCCACAAACTGATAAAAAAAAGGCTATAGACATGCTATCAGCAATATATGGAATGAAAGTAGACAAAACGGCGGGACCTGATAGATTCTATCCGAGGACAGCGAAAGAGGCGAAAAATGAGATAGTTAAACCCCTGATTACTCTTATCAGTAAGTCACTTGCTATGAGAAAAGTTCCAGATGAGTGGACGTTTGGCGATGTAACATCGGTATTGGGAAAAGGTTAATAAGTCACTCCCTGGACATTATCATCCAGTGAGCTTCACGTCTGAAAGTTGGACAACTTCAGGAAACATCATTCCAGACACAATTGTAAACCATGTAGAGGACGTATGTCTTGGGCAGTTAGCTCAACTGCGGTGTAGTTTGTTATGTAGTTTAAGGCTTTCAGATTGCCTCCTATGACTGAACAATGTATATATTATTGAATAGGTTTGCGTCATATATAACGAAGATATATATATGAAATGATCGCGTAAAAAGGTGAAATTATTATATGCCTTGTGTTGCAGCTGAATTCGTTGTAGTTTTAGACAAAGTAGATGACTTCTGTCTATTTGCCATATCATTCGTAAAGATATACAGTTGATCAAAGTGATAGAAGTGGGATGATATGAAACCTGTGTGTCAGTGAGAGTAACGGAGGCCAAGAGGCGAACGGTCGCTGGCATTATGAAAACATAACAACTCGTCATTGTCGGGGGATAACAGCGGGACACGTTATATAGACTCGTGAGACAGATTTCTGCTTGTATATATATATATATATATATATATATATATATATATATATATATATATATATATATATATATATATATATAACCTGTCAGACACATGGCGGGGATTAGAAATTTTTTATATATATATTCCTGGTATTAGAAGTTGACGGACAGATCCACCTTCACTCTCCCCAGGAGACGGACTTCGAGTGGGTTCAGGAGTTGACCTCCTCCTCCTCCTCCTCCTCCTCCTCCTCCTCCTCTGTCTTGACGCCTTGGGCGGCAGTGCCGGGTACTGGCATCTCCCGGAGGTCATGATTGTGACCTTCCCATGGTGGAGCCTCTGTCGTCAGAATGAGACATCACCAGGTCAGCTGCGGCGCGTCAGGATTTTGAGAGAGTGAGTGTGTGTTGGTATGGGGACCCGTGCTGTCCGGAGAGCCTGAAGGGGTAGCGAGCCAGCCAGGGCTCGTGGAGGAGGCAACAGTAGGAGGAAGCGGACGGAGAAGACAGCGTTATCCAAGGGTTGAGGCCGGGCGCTGTGCTGATGACGGAGACAAGCAGGTGTTGGGAGGGAGAAACACAAGAGGTAGAGTCTTCACTGGCCACACGCGTGTGTGAGGGTGTCCCTCACTGGCCACGCGTGTGTGAGGGCGTCCCTCACTGGCCACACGCGCGTGTGTGTGTGTGTCTCTCACTGGCTACACGCGTGTGTGTGTGTGTCTCTCACTGGCTACACGCGTGTGTGAGGGTGTCCCTCACTGGCCACACGCGTGTGTAAGGGTGTTCCTCACTGGCCACACGCGTGTGTGAGGGTGTCCCTCATTGGCCATACGCGTGTGTGAGGATGTCCCTCACTAGCCACACGCGTGTGTGAGGGTGTCCCTCACTGGCTACACGCGTGTGTGAGGATGTCCCTCACTAGCCACACGCGTGTGTGAGGGTGTCCCTCACTGGCCACACGCGTGTGTGAGGGTGTCCCTCACTGGTGTGTGGAGCTGTGAGGTCGTGAGGAGGCCGACCCCCGCGTGTGTCGCGTGTGGCTCAGGCCTGAGCTGGCTGTAGACGACCCAGGAGATGGGTCATCAGGAACCTCCTCAGTAGGACGATGGAAATGGGTCGTGGTCGATCTCACAGCTGGTCCACATGGGTTGAGGTCGATCTCACAGCTGGTCCACACGGGTCGTGGTCGTCCTCACAGCTGGTGCACACGGGTCGTGGTCGTCTTCACAGCTGGTTGCACATGGGTCGTGGTCGTCCTCCCAGCTGGTGCACATGGGTTGTGGTCGTCCTCACAGCTGGTCCACACGGGTCGTGGTCGTCCTCACAGCTGTTGCACACGGGTCGTGGTCGTCCTCACAGCTGGTGCACATGGGTTGTGGTCGATCTCACAGCTGGTCCACATGGGTCGTGGTCGTCCTCACAGCTGGTGCACACGGGTCGTGGTCGTCCTCACAGCTGGTCCACACGGGTCGTGGTCGTCCTCACAGCTGGTTGCACATTGGTCGTTGTCGTCCTCACAGCTGGTGCACATGGGTTGTGGTCGATCTCACAGCTGGTCCACATGGGTCGTGGTCGTCCTCACAGCTGGTGCACACGGGTCGTGGTCGTCCTCACAGCTGGTCCACACGGGTCGTGGTCGTCCTCACAGCTGGTTGCACATTGGTCGTTGTCGTCCTCACAGCTGGTGCACACGGGTCGTGGTCGTCCTCACAGCTGGTGCACACGGGTCGTGGTCGTCGTGGTCGTCCTCACAGCTGGTGCACACGGGTCGTGGTCTTCCTCACAGCTGGTCCACATGGGACGTGGTCGTCCTCACAGCTGGTTGCACATTGGTCGAGGTCGTATATATATATATATATATATATTGGAAAGGATCACAATTTTGCGCGTGATCAAGATATTCCTATGAGTCCACGGGGAAAATGAAACACGAAAAGTTCCCAAGTGCACTTTCGTGTAATAATCACATCATCAGGGGAGACACAAGAGAGGAATATAACAGTCAGTTGATATACATCGAAGAGACGAAGCTAGGACGCCATTTGGTAAACATGTGATTGTCCAAAACATGGTTTGGACAATCACATGTTTACCAAATGGCGTCCTAGCTTCGTCTCTTCGATGTATATCAACTGACTGTTATATTCCTCTCTTGTGTCTCCCCTGATGATGTGATTATTACACGAAAGTGCACTTGGGAACTTTTCGTGTTTCATTTTCCCCGTGGACTCATAGGAATATATATATATATATATATATATATATATATATATATATATATATATATATATATATATATATATATATATATCCAAAAGAAGGAACAGAGAAGGGGGCCAAGTGAGGATATTCCCTCAAAGGCTCAGTCCTTTGTTCTTAACGCTACCTCGCTAATGTGGGAAATGGCGAATATGTATGAAAAAAGTATATATATATATATATATATATATATATATATATATATATATATATATGTTCTGGAAGGAGGTAAATAGGGTGCGTAAGACAAGGGAGCAAATGGGAACTTCAGTGAAGGGCGTAAATGGGGAGGTGATAACAAGTAGTGGTGATGTGAGAAGGAGATGGAATGAGTATTTTGAAGGTTTGTTGAATGTGTCTGATGACAGAGTGGCAGATATAGGGTGTTTTGGTCGTGGTGGTGTGCAAAGTGAGAGGGTTAGGGAAAATGATTTGGTAAACAGAGAAGAGGTAGTAAAAGCTTTGCGGAAGATGAAAGCCGGCAAGGCAGCAGGTTTGGATGGTATTGCAGTGGAATTTATTAAAAAAGGGGGTGACTGTATTGTTGACTGGTTGGTAAGGTTATTTAATGTATGTATGACTCATGGTGAGGTGCCTGAGGATTGGCGGAATGCGTGCATAGTGCCATTGTACAAAGGCAAAGGGGATAAGAGTGAGTGCTCAAATTACAGAGGTATAAGTTTGTTGAGTATTCCTGGTAAACTATATGGGAGGGTATTGATTGAGAGGGTGAAGGCATGTACAGAGCATCAGATTGGGGAAGAGCAGTGCGGTTTCAGAAGTGGTAGAGGATGTGTGGATCAGGTGTTTGCTTTGAAGAATGTATGTGAGAAATACTTAGAAAAGCAAATGGATTTGTATGTAGCATTTATGGATCTGGAGAAGGCATATGATAGAGTTGATAGAGATGCTCTGTGGAAGGTATTAAGAATATATGGTGTGGGAGGCAAGTTGTTAGAAGCAGTGAAAAGTTTTTATCGAGGATGTAAGGCATGTGTACGTGTAGGAAGAGAGGAAAGTGATTGGTTCTCAGTGAATGTAGGTTTGCGGCAGGGGTGTGTGATGTCTCCATGGTTGTTTAATTTGTTTATGGATGGGGTTGTTAGGGAGGTAAATGCAAGAGTCCTGGAAAGAGGGGCAAGTATGAAGTCTGTTGGGGATGAGAGAGCTTGGGAAGTGAGTCAGTTGTTGTTCGCTGATGATACAGCGCTGGTGGCTGATTCATGTGAGAAACTGCAGAAGCTGGTGACTGAGTTTGGTAAAGTGTGTGGAAGAAGAAAGTTAAGAGTAAATGTGAATAAGAGCAAGGTTATTAGGTACAGTAGGGTTGAGGGTCAAGTCAATTGGGAGGTGAGTTTGAATGGAGAAAAACTGGAGGAAGTGAAGTGTTTTAGATATCTGGGAGTGGATCTGTCAGCGGATGGAACCATGGAAGCGGAAGTGGATCATAGGGTGGGGGAGGGGGCGAAAATTTTGGGAGCCTTGAAAAATGTGTGGAAGTCGAGAACATTATCTCGGAAAGCAAAAATGGGTATGTTTGAAGGAATAGTGGTTCCAACAATGTTGTATGGTTGCGAGGCGTGGGCTATGGATAGAGTTGTGCGCAGGAGGATGGATGTGCTGGAAATGAGATGTTTGAGGACAATGTGTGGTGTGAGGTGGTTTGATCGAGTAAGTAACGTAAGGGTAAGAGAGATGTGTGGAAATAAAAAGAGCGTGGTTGAGAGAGCAGAAGAGGGTGTTTTGAAATGGTTTGGGCACATGGAGAGAATGAGTGAGGAAAGATTGACCAAGAGGATATATGTGTCGGAGGTGGAGGGAACGAGGAGAAGAGGGAGACCAAATTGGGGGTGGAAAGATGGAGTGAAAAAGATTTTGTGTGATCGGGGCCTGAACATGCAGGAGGGTGAAAGGAGGGCAAGGAATAGAGTGAATTGGAGCGATGTGGTATACAGGGGTTGACGTGCTGTCAGTGGATTGAATCAAGGCATGTGAAGCGTCTGGGGTAAACCATGGAAAGCTGTGTAGGTATGTATATTTGCGTGTGTGGACGTGTGTATGTACGTGTGTATGGGGGTTGGGCCATTTCTTTCGTCTGTTTCCTCGCGCTACCTCGCAAACGCGGGAGACAGCGACAAAGTATAAAAAAAAAAAAGAAAAAAAAAAAAAAAAAATATATATATATATATATATATATATATATATATATATATATATATATATATATATATATATATATATATATATATACATATATACACAGTAGTTTGCATTTTGTATTGTTCAGACACTGCATGTGTAATGTGACGCGTCTGTATGTAGGACATGATGTTTATTGTTCATTATTGCATCACGTATTGACATAAGAAGGTACGTTACTTGACTTCTGACGAAACAGAAACCGAAACATTCTGGAACTTGTACGTTCTTTTGTGGATACATCATCAGCCTTAATGATATTCAGGTGAAATCTTTGGCATAAGATTCATCAGTCAGACCTCAGGGAATATTTGGGAGCTTCGTCATTTACGTAAGTGTCTTGAGATGTGAAAATATCTTGAGGAAGAAAAAACTGAGTCAGATGCAGTGAAAGGTTCAGTGGTAAATTTCCCCCACGATTGGGCAACCTTTATATTGTTAGAGTGGAAGGGTGTTAGGTCGGAGTGAATCAGGAATTAAAGAGATTGGAAAGCTATTATTAGGATTAGGAAATGTTTGAATCCAAGGCTAATTAGGAGTCGAGTAAAGGATGTAGATTTCATATTGAGTTTTGATTTAACGTTTTTTGGGGAGGAAATGGTGGAATATGTCAATGAGGAGCATTTACCTCAGTTTTACATGCTTGTAAATGAAAAAAAAAAAAAATGATTTACGGGTAGGAGGAGAAAGTAAGATGGTTCTGTCCTCACTTACTATAATCAGACCAGAACAACAGAATTAGGTTTATCTATTTTCTCTCTCGTATGTCTGCTGAACAGGGAGTCACTCCACACTACACACTCCACTCCCACACAATGAACAGTTACACATCACACCTCCATTTCTTATTAGAATTAATGTTTCTTGCAGTATTCATGACAGGGCTACAAAAAAAGATAGATATATTCTTCCCAATTTGAACAGCTTCTCCGTCGCTCCCGTAGAATGAAGCCATTTTAAATGGGACTTCCGTCTCATATTGGAATTAATGGTTCTAGCTCTATTATGTCCAGGTATGACGTAGTCTTCCCAATTTGACCAATGCCTTCATTGCACATGTTGAACGAGTCATGCCTGCCTCAGGGAGGTCTCTTCGTACGTGTGTGTGTGTGTGTGTCTACGGTACGACTCGTGGGCACGACGGTACGACCCGTGAGCACGACGGTGCGACCTGTGAGCACGACGGTACGACCTGTGCGCACGACGGTACAACCCGTGAGCACGACGGTACGACCCATGAGCACGACGGTACGACCCGTGAGCACTACGGTACGACCCGTGAGCACGACTGTCCGGTTGTTGGGTGTGATAGAGCCATAGGGGTTATGGCGTGAAGGCTCGCATGACCATGAGTGACCGTGCATGACCTGAGTGACTTTGCATGACCTGTGTGACCTTGCGTGACCTGTGTAACTTTTGCATGACCTGTGTGATCGTGCATGACCTGTGTGAGTGTGCATGACCTGTGTGATCGTGCATGACCTGTGTGATCGTGCATGACCTTGAGTGACCGTGCATGACTTGAGTGACCGTGCATGACCTGAGTGATCGTGCATGACCTGAGTGATCGTGCATGACCTTGAGTGACCGTGCATGACCTGAGTGATCGTGCATGACCTGTGTGATCGTGCATGACCTTGAGTGACCGTGCATGACCTGTGTGATCGTGCATGACCTGTGTGATCGTGCATGACCTGTGTGATCGTGCATGACCTGTGTGATCGTGCATGACTTGAGTGACCGTGCATGACCTGAGTGATCGTGCATGACCTGAGTGATCGTGCACGACCTTGAGTGACCGTGCATGACCTGAGTGATCGTGCATGACCTGTGTGATCGTGCATGACCTGTGTGATCGTGCATGACCTGTGTGATCGTGCATGACCTTGAGTGATCGTGCATGACCTGTGTGATCGTGCATGACCTGAGTGATCGTGCATGACCTTGAGTGACCGTGCATGACCTGAGTGATCGTGCATGACCTTGAGTGACCGTTCATGACCTGAGTGATCGTGCATGACCTGTGTGATCGTGCATGACCTGTGTGATCGTGCATGACCTGAGTGATCGTGCATGACCTGTGTGATCGTGCATGACCTGTGTGATCGTGCATGACCTGAGTGATCGTGCATGACCTTGAGTGACCGTGCATGACCTGAGTGATCGTGCATGACCTTGAGTGACCGTGCATGACCTGAGTGATCGTGCATGACCTGTGTGATCGTGCATGACCTGTGTGATCGTGCATGACCTTGAGTGACCGTGCATGACCTGTGTGATCGTGCATGACCTTGAGTGACCGTGCATGACCTGTGTGATCGTGCATGACCTGTGTGATCGTGCATGACATTGAGTGACCGTGCATGACCTGAGTGATCGTGCATGACCTGAGTGATCGTGCATGACCTGTGTGATCGTGCATACCTGTGTGATCGTGCATGACCTGAGTGATCGTGCATGACCTGTGTGATCGTGCATGACCTTGAGTGACCGTGCATGACTTGTGTGACCGTGCATAACCTGAGTGATCGTGCATGACCTTGAGTGACCGTGCATGACCTGAGTTATCGTGCATGACCTTGAGTGACCGTGCATGTCCTGAGTGATCGTGCATGACCTGTGTGATCGTGCATGACCTGTGTGATCGTGCATGACCTTGAGTGACCGTGCATGACTTGTGTGACCGTGCATGACCTGAGTGATCGTGCATGACCTTGAGTGACCGTGCATGACCTGAGTGATCGTGCATGACCTTGAGTGACCGTGCATGACCTTGAGTGACCATGCATGACCTGAGTGATCGTGCATGACCTGTGTGATCGTGCATTGCCTGTGTGATCGTGCATGACCTGAGTGATCGTGCATGACCTGTGTGATCATGCATGACCTGTGTGATCGTGCATGACCTGTGTGATCGTGCATGACCTGAGTGATCGTGCATGACCTGTGTGGCCGTGCATGACCTGAGTGACCGTGCATGACCTGTGTGATCGTGCATGACCTGAGTGATCGTACATGACCTGTGTGATCGTGCATGACCTGTGTGATCGTGCATGACCTGAGTGATCGTGCATGACCTTGAGTGACCGTGCATGACCTGAGTGATCGTGCATGACCTTGAGTGACCGTGCATGACCTCAGTGATCGTGCATGACCTTGAGTGACCGTGCATGACCTGTGTGATCGTGCATGACCTGTGTGATCGTACATGACCTGAGTGATCGTACATGACCTGTGTGAGTGTGCATGACCTGTGTGATCGTACATGACCTGTGTGAGTGTGCATGACCTGTACTTCATTTATGCAAACTGTGCAGTTCACATGTAGCGGGGTGGGTGAGTAAGAGCGCCTGAGTGATTGTGAGTCTGAGTGGATGGGTGAGGGTGGTGAGTGGCGGCGTGTGGGTGGACCCGAGACGTGAGGGGAGGAGGGAGGTCGTTCATCAAGCCTCACTATTGATCATCTTATTTGACCAGAGGTGGTTGGAATCCCACCCGTGACGTCATCTCGTACGTCACGGGGCTTTACGAACCTTGACAGGAATGTTGAGCAGCTGGTGATGAAGGGGGGGCGGGTCTGATGGCTGGTAGTGGTGATGGTGGGGGTCTGATGGTTGGTAGTGGTGATGGTGGGGGTCTGATGGCTGGTAGTGGTGATGGTGGGGGTCTGATGGCTGGTAGTGGTGATGGTGGGGGTCTGATGTATTTTCATGTGTGGCGTGGTGGCGACGGGAATGGATGAAGGCAGCAGGTGTGGAATGTGTACACGTGTATATATGTATATGTCTGTGTAAGTATACGTTGAAATGTATATGTGTGTTATATGTGCTGTATATGGACGTGTATGTATGTACATGTGTATTTGGGTGGGTTGGGCTATTCTTTCGTCTGCTTCCTTGCGCTACCTCGCTAACGCGGGAGACAGCAACTAAGTATAATAATAATAATGATAATAATAATAATAATAATGATAATAATGATAATGATGATAATGATAATAATGATAATAATGATAATATTATTTTTTTATTATTATTTTGCTTTGTCGCTGTCTCCCGCGTGTGCGAAGTAGCACAAGGAAACAGACGAAAGAAATGGCCCAACCCACCCCCATACACATGTATATACATACACGTCCACACACGCAAATATACATACCTATACATCTCAATGTACACATATATATACACACACAGACATATACATATATACACATGTACATAATTCATACTGTCTGCCTTTATTTATTCCCATCGCCACCTCGCCACACATGGAATAACATCCCCCTCCCCCTCATGTGTGCGAGGTAGCGCTAGGAAAAGACAACAAAGGCCCCATTCGTTCACACTCAGTCTCTAGCTGTCATGTAATAATGCCCGAAACCACAGCTCCCTTTCCCCATCCAGGCCCCATAGAACTTTCCATGGTTTACCCCAGACGCTTCACATGCCCTGATTCAATCCATTGACAGCACGTCGACCCCGGTATACCACATCGATCGAATTCACTCTATTCCTTGCACGCCTTTCACCCTCCTGCATGTTCAGGCCCCGATCACTCAAAATCTTTTTCACTCCATCTTTCTACCTCCAGTTAACATTGTTGGAACCACTATTCCTTCAAACATAGCCATTTTTGCTTTCCGAGATAACGTTCTCGACTTCCAAACATTCTTCAAGGCTCCCAGGACTTTCGCCCCCTCCCCCACCCTATGATCCACCTCCGCTTCCATGGTTCCATCCGCTGCCAGATCCACTCCCAGATATCTAAAACACTTCACTTCCTCCAGTTTTTCTCCATTCAAACTCACCTCCCAATTGACTTGACCCTCAACCCTACTGTACCTAATAACCTTGCTCTTATTCACATTTACTCTTAACTTTCTTCTTTCACACACTTTACCAAACTCAGTCACCAGCTTCTGCAGTTTCTCACATGAATCAGCCACCAGCGCTGTATCATCAGCGAACAACAACTGACTCACTTCCCAAGCTCTCTCATCCACAACAGACTGCATACTTGCCCCTCTTTCCAAAACTCTTGCATTCACCTCCTTAACAACCCCATCCATAAACAAATTAAACAGTAGTAGCCGCTGTGGTCAGATGGTCGGAGGAGCCCCATGTGGCCGACACGAGGCCAACGTGGAGGTGGAGGGAGTCACTGGGGAGCGAGACATGCTGGTGTCCTCGTCTGGGAAGACGTGGGTGCTGGTCAGGTGGTGACCCGTCACCACCTGACCACGGTGGAGCGAGGCTTTATGACAGGTGGTTGGTGATGGTCAGGTGGTGGTAGGTGGTGGACCCCCTTCACCACCACCACCACCTGCCACGGTGGAGCCCGCCAGACAGGTGGTGGTGGTGGTGGTGGTGACGGACGAACCACACTCTCCCCAGCTGGTAATGACATGGTTGAGTCACTCTCCTCTCCCCCAACTCCCCTCACACACACACACACACACACACACACTCTCCCCAGTTGGTAATATCAGTAATCTCTCTCTCTCTCTCTCTCTCTCTCTCTCTCTCTCTCTCTCTCTCTCTCTCTCTCTCTCTCTCTCTCTCTCTCACGTCGATATTCCGATGTCATGAATACATGACTGCCCCCCCCACCCCTTCCAGCTCCACCCAGGGGGAGTGGAGGGGGTAAAGTTGGAGTCACTGACTGGCCAAGCTTGAGTCGCTGTTGGCTGGCTGGCCAAGCTTGAGTCGCTGTTGGCTGGCTGGCCAAGCTTGAGTCGCTGTTGGCTGGCTGGCCAAGCTTCATTGGCTGGTCAGTACAAGCTTGACATCCTTACCCAGGAATCTCGCCGAAGCTTTGGGAAACGAGGCCACAGTTAGGGAAGCGAGATCAAGCTTAAGGGAACGGGGCCAAGCTTAGAGATAGAAAACCAGGCGTGGAGAGGTGGAGCAAGCTTGAGGAAGTGGAGCCAAACGTGGCGAAGTGTGCCCAAGCTTAGGTAAGCGGACCATGTTTGGCAAGTGTAGCGAAGCTTAGAGTCAAAGGACCAAGCTTGGGGAAATGGTCTCTATCTTGAGGAATCAAAGCTAAGCTTAGAGAAGTGGTACTAACTTTGCAAAAAGTGGGGCGAGGCTGGAGGAAGCGGAGCCATGCTTGGAAGCGGGGGTCAAGTTGGGGAAGCGAGACCAAGCTTGAAGAAGCGTTTCCACGGCTGGGGAAGCGGGATCAAGCTTGAAGGAAGCGTTGCCATGGTTGGGGATATGGGACTAAACTTGAGGAAGCGATGCCAAGCTTAGGGAAGCAAGGGGCCATATACTAGTCAGCGTGGCCAGCCATGCTGTTGCCTGTGTGGCGGGGTAGCGACTGAAATGGATGAAGGCAAGCAAGTATGAATATGTACATGTATACATATATGTATATGTCTGTGTATGTTTATGTATGTATATGTTCGAGTATGTGCGTTTATGTATATATATGTATATATATATATATGTGTGTATGTGCGTATCCAGCTCCCACATCCAGCTCCCACATCCAGCTCCCACATCCAGCTCCCACATCCAGCTCCCACATCCAGCTCCCACATCCAGCTCCCACATCCAGCTCCCACATCCAGCTCCCACATCCAGCTCCCACATCCAGCTCCCACATCCAGCTCCCACATCCAGCTCCCACATCCAGCTCCCACATCCAGCTCCCACATCCAGCTCCCACATCCAGCTCCCACATCCAGCTCCCACATCCAGCTCCCACATCCAGCTCCCACATCCAGCTCCCACATCCAGCTCCCACATCCAGCTCCCACATCCAGCTCCCACATCCAGCTCCCACATCCAGCTCCCACATCCAGCTCCCACATCCAGCTCCCACATCCAGCTCCCACATCCAGCTCCCACATCCAGCTCCCACATCCAGCTCCCACATCCAGCTCCCACATCCAGCTCCCACATCCAGCTCCCACATCCAGCTCCCACATCCAGCTCCCACATCCAGCTCCCACATCCAGCTCCCACATCCAGCTCCCACATCCAGCTCCCACATCCAGCTCCCACATCCAGCTCCCACATCCAGCTCCCACATCCAGCTCCCACATCCAGCTCCCACATCCAGCTCCCACATCCAGCTCCCACATCCAGCTCCCACATCCAGCTCCCACATCCAGCTCCCACATCCAGCTCCCACATCCAGCTCCCACATCCAGCTCCCACATCCAGCTCCCACATCCAGCTCCCACATCCAGCTCCCACATCCAGCTCCCACATCCAGCTCCCACATCCAGCTCCCACATCCAGCTCCCACATCCAGCTCCCACATCCAGCTCCCACATCCAGCTCCCACATCCAGCTCCCACATCCAGCTCCCACATCCAGCTCCCACATCCAGCTCCCACATCCAGCTCCCACATCCAGCTCCCACATCCAGCTCCCACATCCAGCTCCCACATCCAGCTCCCACATCCAGCTCCCACATCCAGCTCCCACATCCAGCTCCCACATCCAGCTCCCACATCCAGCTCCCACATCCAGCTCCCACATCCAGCTCCCACATCCAGCTCCCACATCCAGCTCCCACATCCAGCTCCCACATCCAGCTCCCACATCCAGCTCCCACATCCAGCTCCCACATCCAGCTCCCACATCCAGCTCCCACATCCAGCTCCCACATCCAGCTCCCACATCCAGCTCCCACATCCAGCTCCCACATCCAGCTCCCACATCCAGCTCCCACATCCAGCTCCCACATCCAGCTCCCACATCCAGCTCCCACATCCAGCTCCCACATCCAGCTCCCACATCCAGCTCCCACATCCAGCTCCCACATCCAGCTCCCACATCCAGCTCCCACATCCAGCTCCCACATCCAGCTCCCACATCCAGCTCCCACATCCAGCTCCCACATCCAGCTCCCACATCCAGCTCCCACATCCAGCTCCCACATCCAGCTCCCACATCCAGCTCCCACATCCAGCTCCCACATCCAGCTCCCACATCCAGCTCCCACATCCAGCTCCCACATCCAGCTCCCACATCCAGCTCCCACATCCAGCTCCCACATCCAGCTCCCACATCCAGCTCCCACATCCAGCTCCCACATCCAGCTCCCACATCCAGCTCCCACATCCAGCTCCCACATCCAGCTCCCACATCCAGCTCCCACATCCAGCTCCCACATCCAGCTCCCACATCCAGCTCCCACATCCAGCTCCCACATCCAGCTCCCACATCCAGCTCCCACATCCAGCTCCCACATCCAGCTCCCACATCCAGCTCCCACATCCAGCTCCCACATCCAGCTCCCACATCCAGCTCCCACATCCAGCTCCCACATCCAGCTCCCACATCCAGCTCCCACATCCAGCTCCCACATCCAGCTCCCACATCCAGCTCCCACATCCAGCTCCCACATCCAGCTCCCACATCCAGCTCCCACATCCAGCTCCC
The DNA here is from genome assembly GCF_036320965.1 of Panulirus ornatus. Taxonomy (NCBI): domain Eukaryota; kingdom Metazoa; phylum Arthropoda; class Malacostraca; order Decapoda; family Palinuridae; genus Panulirus; species Panulirus ornatus. The sequence goes on along the minus strand of NC_092243.1, from coordinate 59,433,285 downwards.
ACATCCAGCTCCCACATCCAGCTCCCACATCCAGCTCCCACATCCAGCTCCCACATCCAGCTCCCACATCCAGCTCCCACATCCAGCTCCCACATCCAGCTCCCACATCCAGCTCCCACATCCAGCTCCCACATCCAGCTCCCACATCCAGCTCCCACATCCAGCTCCCACATCCAGCTCCCACATCCAGCTCCCACATCCAGCTCCCACATCCAGCTCCCACATCCAGCTCCCACATCCAGCTCCCACATCCAGCTCCCACATCCAGCTCCCACATCCAGCTCCCACATCCAGCTCCCACATCCAGCTCCCACATCCAGCTCCCACATCCAGCTCCCACATCCAGCTCCCACATCCAGCTCCCACATCCAGCTCCCACATCCAGCTCCCACATCCAGCTCCCACATCCAGCTCCCACATCCAGCTCCCACATCCAGCTCCCACATCCAGCTCCCACATCCAGCTCCCACATCCAGCTCCCACATCCAGCTCCCACATCCAGCTCCCACATCCAGCTCCCACATCCAGCTCCCACATCCAGCTCCCACATCCAGCTCCCACATCCAGCTCCCACATCCAGCTCCCACATCCAGCTCCCACATCCAGCTCCCACATCCAGCTCCCACATCCAGCTCCCACATCCAGCTCCCACATCCAGCTCCCACATCCAGCTCCCACATCCAGCTCCCACATCCAGCTCCCACATCCAGCTCCCACATCCAGCTCCCACATCCAGCTCCCACATCCAGCTCCCACATCCAGCTCCCACATCCAGCTCCCACATCCAGCTCCCACATCCAGCTCCCACATCCAGCTCCCACATCCAGCTCCCACATCCAGCTCCCACATCCAGCTCCCACATCCAGCTCCCACATCCAGCTCCCACATCCAGCTCCCACATCCAGCTCCCACATCCAGCTCCCACATCCAGCTCCCACATCCAGCTCCCACATCCAGCTCCCACATCCAGCTCCCACATCCAGCTCCCACATCCAGCTCCCACATCCAGCTCCCACATCCAGCTCCCACATCCAGCTCCCACATCCAGCTCCCACATCCAGCTCCCACATCCAGCTCCCACATCCAGCTCCCACATCCAGCTCCCACATCCAGCTCCCACATCCAGCTCCCACATCCAGCTCCCACATCCAGCTCCCACATCCAGCTCCCACATCCAGCTCCCACATCCAGCTCCCACATCCAGCTCCCACATCCAGCTCCCACATCCAGCTCCCACATCCAGCTCCCACATCCAGCTCCCACATCCAGCTCCCACATCCAGCTCCCACATCCAGCTCCCACATCCAGCTCCCACATCCAGCTCCCACATCCAGCTCCCACATCCAGCTCCCACATCCAGCTCCCACATCCAGCTCCCACATCCAGCTCCCACATCCAGCTCCCACATCCAGCTCCCACATCCAGCTCCCACATCCAGCTCCCACATCCAGCTCCCACATCCAGCTCCCACATCCAGCTCCCACATCCAGCTCCCACATCCAGCTCCCACATCCAGCTCCCACATCCAGCTCCCACATCCAGCTCCCACATCCAGCTCCCACATCCAGCTCCCACATCCAGCTCCCACATCCAGCTCCCACATCCAGCTCCCACATCCAGCTCCCACATCCAGCTCCCACATCCAGCTCCCACATCCAGCTCCCACATCCAGCTCCCACATCCAGCTCCCACATCCAGCTCCCACATCCAGCTCCCACATCCAGCTCCCACATCCAGCTCCCACATCCAGCTCCCACATCCAGCTCCCACATCCAGCTCCCACATCCAGCTCCCACATCCAGCTCCCACATCCAGCTCCCACATCCAGCTCCCACATCCAGCTCCCACATCCAGCTCCCACATCCAGCTCCCACATCCAGCTCCCACATCCAGCTCCCACATCCAGCTCCCACATCCAGCTCCCACATCCAGCTCCCACATCCAGCTCCCACATCCAGCTCCCACATCCAGCTCCCACATCCATCTCCCACATCCTTCTCCTGCATCCATCTCCCGCATCCATCTCCCGCATCCAGCTCCCACATCCAGCTCCCACATCCAGCTCCCACATCCAGCTCCCACATCCAGCCCTCACAATACCAACCATCAGTCAAGAACAGACGGAAGAAAGGCCACAACCGTTCACACTCATTCTCTAGCTGTCATGTGTAATGCATCGAAACCACAGCTCGCTTTCCACATCCAGGCCCCACAAAACTTTCCATGTTTTACCTCGGACGTTTCACATGCCCTGGTTCAGTCCATTGAGAGCACGTCTACCCCGGTATACCATATCATTCCAATTCACTCTATTCCTTGCACGCCTCTCACCCTCCTCTATGCTCAGGCCCCGATCGCTCAAAATCTTTTTCACTATCTTTCCACCTCCAATTTAGTCTCCTCATTCTCATTGTTTCCTCCACCTCTGACATATATCCTCTTAGTCAGTCTTTCCTCACTCATTCTCTCCATGTGACCAAACCATTTCAAAACACCCTCTTTTGCTCTCTCAACCACACTCTGTTTATTACCACACATCTCTCTTACCCTTTCATTACTTACTCAATCGAACCACCTCACACCACATATTGTCCTCAAACATTTCATTACCAACATATCCACCTTCCTCCACACATCTTCATATATAGCCCATGCCTCACATCCATATGATATTGTTGGAACTACTATACTTTCAAACATACTTAATTTCGCCTACCCATATTATGATCTCCCTTTCTGCACATTCTCTAATACCCCCAGAACCTTCGCCCTCTCCCTCTACCGCTTCCATGGCTCCATTCGCTGCTAAATCCACTCCCAGATATCTAAAACATTTCACTTCCTCCAATTTTTCTCCCTTCAAACTTACATTCCAATTAACTTGTCCCTCAACCCTGCTGAACCTAAAAACCTTGCTCTTCTTCACATTTACTCTCAACTTTCTCATTTCACACACTCTTCCAGACACACAGTCACCATTTTCTGCAGTTTCTCACGTGCACCAGCCAATATCATCAGCAAGCAACTACTTTCTCACTTCCCAGTCCCTCTCATTCCTTACATACTCCCCGTGTCTCCCAGACTCTCGCATTTACCTCCCTCACCACCCCATCCATATACATAATAACAGCCATGGTGACATATCACACACACCGCTGCCGCAAACCACTCACTCGCTTTTCTTCCTACTCGTACACATGCCTTATACCCATGATAAAAAAAACTTCTCACCACTTCTAGCAGCTTATCTCCTACACCATGTAATATTAAGACCTTCCACAAAGCATTTCTATAAACCCTATCGTATTCTTTCTACAGCTCAATAAATGCCATGTAAAAATTCATCTGTTTTCTTATGTATTTCTCACGCATATCATACAGCATGCACCTTCTCCCACTAGCATACACCCGATCCACACATCTTCTATCACTTTTGAAACCACACTGCTCCTTCTCAGTGTGATGCAGTGTACATGCCTTCACCCTCCCAGTGACTACCCTCCCGGACAACATACCAGGTATGCTCACCAGACTGATACCTGTGTGGTTTGGCTGCTCTCCTTTATGCCCCTTGCCTTATACAGTTACATTATACATGCATTCTTCCAATCCTCAGGCACCTCACCATGATCCATACATGCCTTGAAAATCCTAACTAACCAGTCAACAACACAGTCACCCCCTTTCTTGAGAAATTCAACCGCGATACCATGCACTTCAGCCGCCTTGCCGCATTTCATCTTTCATAAGGGTTTCACCACATCTCTCTTTACCAGACACTCTCCATGACTCTCTCCCTTCGTTTACCAGTCCGACATCTTCTACCCGTATCATCAGACACATTCGACAGTCCTTCAAAATACTCGACTTCATCTCCTCCTCACTTCATCACTGCTTGTTACCACTTCCCTCTTTTGCCTCCTTTACCTATGCTTTCCCTAACCTTCTTCCGAAACATCTCATTCTCCCTAAAGTTTACTGATACTCGCTAACCCCAGCTCTCATTTGCCCCGTCCTCTTGACCTCCTGCCGCGTTCGTATACATCACTTAATCATATGCACGTCTTCCCTGTTAAGTACCGCTCAAACGCCTTCTTTCATCAGCAACAACTTTACTTCCTCCCACCATTCACAACCCTTTCTAATCTGCCCACCTCCCACCTTTCGCATGCCACATGCATCTCTTCGCCCATGCCAGCATTGCTTCCTTGAATACCCCCCATTCCTCACCCATTCCCCTAGCTTCATGAACTTTCACCTTTTTCCCCACTCTGTACTCAGTCTCTCCTGGTATTTCTTCACACAAGTCTCTTTTTCCCAAGCTCTTTTACTCTCACCGTTCTCCTCTTACCCATGATATTTCTTCTTTTTCGAAGACCTTTACAAATCTTCACCTTCGCCACCACATGATAATGACCAGGCATTCCACCAGCTGCCCCTCTCAGCACATTCACATCCAAATGTCTCTCTTTTACACACTTATCAATTACTGTGTATATACAATTATTATATTTATATCTATCATTTAGCTAAGTGAATCAGTCGTATTAACAGTTATAACCAGACACACACACACACACACACACACATACACATGTGTTGTAACAGCTATAACCAGACACACACACACAAATACACATGTGTTGTAACAGCTATAACCAGACACACACACAAATACACATGTGTTGTAACTGCTATAACCAGACACACACACACACACACATACACATGTGTTGTAACAGAGTACTGGATGAATGTATTAGACCAAGTGATGGCACTGTAAGCTTTGTACAGTTAGGGGAAAAAAATATATAGCATTAACGAAGGCCCAGGGACAGGCCCCACGAGCAGAACTCCCTCCTCCCCGTACTGTACAATTAAGTAAATAAGGTTGAGTGATTACATGTAACTTCTGTGGGGCGGGGCGGCGCGGGAATGGATGAGAGGAAGCAAGTATATGTACTTGTATGTGTATATTACATAATATCATTTCCTGTATTCAACATCCACCAGTACGCACATACAGCAAGTATACAAAGATCACTGTCATCTTCATACAGCAGATTAGAGCGCAGGCTTCATAGTGAACATGAAGACGACGACGGTGAGCTGCTGGTGCTGCCATCTTGCGGGCGAGATTCTTACCACAGTGACCGAGGCTGCCAGTGTCCATTGTGGGGATGACGTTGTCTTGGACGGGTGTGAGCGGATGATGACACCATCTCGGCGTGACGCTTGCCACTACGACCGAGGCTGTGTGTTTCCCTTCTGGGTATGGCGACGTCTTTAAGGGCCCGCGCGAGGCTCCCCAGTGGCTCCCGACGGTCCGCCTTTTGATGCTCCTCAATTTTTATGCTAATGCGAAGTTCTGTCTATGAATACGATTACCCCGGGGCGTCGCCGGGTTGGCGTAGGAGAAGGTGACGGCAGGGGAAGCCGCCGAGGATGTTGAGAAACAAAAACAAAAACAAGAGTGGGAGGGAAGTGCTGCCCTGGGATTGAATTTCAGAACGACAAATTAGAGAGTTTGAAGGGCGGGAAGAGGAGCGCAAATCAGGTGGATTTGTTGATATGGTGACAGGGAGGGTCGGGAGGGGTGGGGCAGAGAGAGAGGAGAGAGAGAGAGAGAGAGAGAGAGAGAGAGAGAGAGAGAGAGAGATGAGGGTGGATGGAAAAGGGGGCGGGGGTGGATAATGATGATAATTACCCTCCACGATGGAGTTCGTAATGGTTGAGAAACAGAAGCAGTGGCTCATGATGGCACAGGTTGGAACTGTATGACACGAATTCTGGTAAGAAAACGGCATCTTGTTGAAATGGACGGGGACGATGTTCGCTTTTGAGACAACGATGGAACGGAAGAGGAGTTAGTAGAGAGAGACATTATTGGTGGAAATGGAAAGGCAACAACGGTAAGTACAACAACCACAACACATCTGGGGCAAAAGACATTACCAGGAAAGAACATACACTCCATTGATGTATATCGGTACCGATGTGGTATATGAGTAACGATGCAATACTGGGGACTGTCAGCCCCACCACATAAACTACATTGGACATACAACCTGCAGCCTGAGCAGCCGCGCCTCTCGCTCCACTTACAAGAAGGTGGAATCAAAGACCATTATGAACAAAAGCATGGAACCAGATTAACGAGGGAGATTATAGTGAATAACATCAAAATCATTACTAGTTGCAGTGATCAGACGAGACTACAGATATTAGAAGCCATTCACATTAGAGAGAAAGCACCTGTCACCAACATCCAGACAAACATGACCAACGCCATACAGCTCTTTGATGGCCCGCCGATAGGACGTACACCTAATGCCGTTTTAGGACAGGTGGAACACGTCACTGACCCGCCACAAGCTACCGAATCCGTTATTTCTAGACAGGAGGAACGCGTCACTGACCCACCCGGTCCTGGGTTACGAGGATCAGATATATATATATATATATATATATATATATATATATATATATATATATATATATACGAATAAAGTGTATATGAACGCGCACCTTCATAGAACATACAAAGCTCCAACAGCCAGGATCGAACCTGGGACCCCTTGTGCAATATATATATTGTCTCCGTACTTAATTGCCGTTTCTCGCGTTGACGAGGTAGCGCCAGGAGCAGACGAAGAAAATCCGCATTACTTTACATGAATCCTTCAGATCCATAAATGCTACATACAAATCCCTCTGTTTCTCTCAGTATTTCTCACATACAATCTTCAAAGCACACACCCGATCCACACATCCTCTAGCACTTCTGCATGTACAGAAATGGAGAGGGTGTGAGTTCGTGGGTTGGGCATCAGCACCCGACGTGTAGGCGGGGCAAAGAGAGCCGGAACCAGCGATCTAGGCCACGATAAGGGTAGGTGACAAACGGCGCGGTGGTAGCTCAACGTGTCGGTATCATTAACCTCACTGATACCAAGGCGGTAGTTGTTCCATGGACGGTGGATGCCTTGTACCTATCATTAAGCGCCACCTGCTACTGTGAATATACCTTACCTTACCTTTCTGACCCAGGGTCTCCTGTGGAATTCCCCCAACGCCTTGGAAGCCAGCCACATTGATCGGGGTGGGAACATAGTTCAAAATAGTGTGATGATGTGGGATGATGTTGTTTGTACGTCTGTGTGAGGTGAGTGAATGACAAGTTAGCTGCAAGTGTTCAGTGTTCTTTAGCTTGAAAGTTATAACTTAGGCATGATGGGGGTCTTGTCATATGATGAATCGGTGTTTGCTCTGTTACGGGGATGGGTGATGTCCAGAGCTCTGACGAGAAAGTGTAGCACGCAAATGCCTGGGGAGCATAGTTTCAGATGGGTGATCTCATCTGGTGGGTTGGTGTTTAAGACTGGGATGAGTCGGTTGTATAATGCCGGTCTGGTCATTTCCATGTAAATATGTATTTTTCACGGTTGTGCTCGTTGGTTTAGGGAAATCTATGGTTATAGGTTGTTAAAGTGTAAGGCTGGAGTAATCTTTACATCTCTTGTAGGGGGTTGGTGGTTGATTATGGATGGAGTAGTTTGGGAAGTGTCTATAGTAAGGACTGAGGGACGAGCATACTGGAGTAGGATTGGACTGGGAGGTTCTCAGTGTCGTTGTGTGGTGCTTGAGTACTTGTGGTGGCCCGGCAGCCAGTGATTGTTCTGAGTTCTCTGTTTTATGTGGTTTGCAGCTTTTTTTTTTTTTTTATATGTTTTTAACAGCGTGGATGACCCGGCAGGTGAGGCGTAACTTAAGGTGGAGCGGATCACTTGTTGTAAAAGATACTACGGGTTTCCATTTCTTTGTTCTGAGGACGTTTAGGGTTAGTCGCCTTGGTGTTGATGTTTGTGGTGTAGGGAAGGGCATGTCTTGTGTGTTGTATGTGATGGCCCAGGGTATACTGTGGACTGGGGAGAGGGGAGAAAGAACACGGTTTCTTGCGTGTCTTCACAGGCGACTATGAGGGGTAGCAGTGTGAGGGGCTGGGATCCTCTCCTCCTGCATTACTTTCCAAAAGATGGAGAAGAATTAAAACATCTCTGTCCCTGACGCTACCTCGTTCACGCGGGAACTTGTAAACACACACACACACACACATACACACACACACACACACACACGCCCATTTTCTGAATTTTCCTCTGTATTTCTTCCTTGGTTCGAACCGCTGCTCCGGGTTATGGGTGAAGACGCCATAAGGCTGTGACCCGGGTTGGGGGGGGGTGGTGTTGAATAATTTCGTCCGTTATAATTATTTTGTCATTACGTTAATTAATTCTCTTTGTGTCAAAGCAGAACACGACTCGGATGAAATTCATTGTAAGTCCTCGTGGTTATATGTTAATAGAAATGTAAATTTATTCTCAAAATACGTTGGAGGATTACCATGTCATGTATTTTTATTACATGACAATGTTATCAAATGTCATGTTTACCTCAGTTCAAAGTACCTCAGTGTGTTCAGGTGAAATGTTTGGATGTAAGATGATACATAAGGTGGATGTAAGATGATACATAAGGTGGATGTAAGATGATACATAAGGTGGATGTAAGGCGGCACATAAGGTGGATGTAAGGCGGTACATAAGGTGGATGTAAGATGATACATAAGGTGGATGTAAGATGATACATAAGGTGGATGTAAGATGATACATAAGGTGGATGTAAGGCGGCACATAAGGTGGATGTAAGGCGGCACATAAGGTGGATGTAAGATGATACATAAGGTGGATGTAAGGCGGTACATGAGGTGGATGTAAGGTGGCACATAAGGTGGATGTAAGATGATACATAAGGTGGATGTAAGGCGGTACATAAGGTGGATGTAAGGCGGCACATAAGGTGGATGTAAGGCGGCACATAAGGTGGATGTAAGGCGGTACATAAGGTGGATGTAAGGCGGTACATAAGGTGGATGTAAGGCGGTACATAAGGTGGATGTAAGGTGGTACATAAGGTGGATGTAAGGTGGCACATAAGGTGGATGTAAGGCGGTACATAAGGTGGATGTAAGGCGGTACATAAGGTGGATGTAAGGCGGTACATAAGGTGGATGTAAGGCGGTACATAAGGTGGATGTAAGGCGGTACATAAGGTGGATGTAAGGCGGTACATAAGGTGGATGTAAGGCGGTACATAAGGTGGATGTAAGGCGGTACATAAAGTGGATGTAAGGCGGCACATAAGGTGGATGTAAGGCGGTACATGAGGTGGATGTAAGGTGGCACATAAGGTGGATGTAAGGCGGCACATAAGGTGGATGTATGGCGGTACATAAGGTGGATGTAAGGCGGCACATAAGGTGGATGTAAGGTGGCACATAAGGTGAATGTAAGGTGGCACATAAGGTGGATGTAAGGCGGTACATAAGGTGGATGTAAGGCGGCACATAAGGTGGATGTAAGGTGGCACATAAGGTGGATGTAAGGCGGCACATAAGGTGGATGTAAGGCGGCACATAAGGTGGATGTAAGGTGGCACATAAGGTGGATGTAAGGCGGCACATAAGGTGGATGTAAGGTGGCACATAAGGTGGATGTAAGGCGGTACATAAGGTGGATGTAAGGTGGAACATAAGGTGGATGTAAGGCGGTACATAAGGTGGATGTAAGGCGGTACATAAGGTGGATGTAAGGTGGAACATAAGGTGGATGTAAGGCGGTACATAAGATGGATGTAAGGCGGCACATAAGGTGGATGTAAGGTGGCACATAAGGTGGATGTAAGGCGGCACATAAGGTGGATGTAAGGTGGCACATAAGGTGGATGTAAGGCGGTACATAAGGTGGATGTAAGGCGGCACATAAGGTGGATGTAAGGTGGGACATAAGGTGGCACATAAGGTGGATGTAAGGCGGTACATAAGGTGGATGTAAAGGCGGCACATAAGGTGGATGTAAGGTGGTACATAAGGTGGATGTAAGGCGGTACATAAGGTGGATGTAAGGTGGCACATAAGGTGGATGTAAGGTGGTACATAAGGTGGATGTAAGGTGGCACATAAGGTGGATGTAAGGCGGTACATAAGGTGAATGTAAGGTGGCACATAAGGTGGATGTAAGGTGGCACATAAGGTGAATGTAAGACGGTACAGAAAATGGATGTAATGTGATGTATAAAGTGGATATAAGTTGGTATATTAAATGGATGTAAGACGGCGTATAAGGTGGATGACATGTGGAACGCAAGGTGGCATTAAGGTGGTACACAAAGTGGATATAAGGTGGTATATAAAGTGGATGTAAGGTGGTATGCAAGGTGGACGTAACGCGGTACACAAGGTGGATGGAAGGTGGTACATAAGGTGGATGTAAGATGATACACAATGTCCTCATCCACACTTCCAGACCGTAATCCAGTAGTCCAAGACTCTCACTCAGCATTGCCAGACCTTCACGTAGGCCTTAATGACCACCTCCAGGGATAGACCGTGCCGGAGTCTCACTGCGTACCAAACCTGAACCCAATTCCAGATCCTCATCCAGTTCCAGATTTGATCAAGTGCCAGACTTTAACCAAGTTCCAGATCCTCATCCGTTTCCAGATCCTGTCAGTTCCAGAGCCTTCACCTAGTTCCACACTTTCATCTATTTCTAGACCCTCAAGCAGTTCCAGACCTAGACCTAGTACCAGACCTTTCACTCTGTTCCAGACCCTGACCCAGTTCTAGACTGTCCCTTAGTTCCAGACTTTCATCCAGATCCAAACCCTCCCTTAGTTCCAGACCTTGACCCAGTTCTAGACCCTCACTGAGTTCCAGACCTTGACCCAGTTCCAGACCCTTCCTTAGTTCCAGGCCTTGACCCAGTTCTAGACCCTCACTGAGTTCCAGACCTTGACCCAGTTCCAGACCCTTCCTTAGTTCCAGGCCTTGACCCAGTTCTAGACCCTCACTGAGTTCCAGACCTTGACCCAGTTCCAGACCCTTCCTTACTTCCAGACCTTGACCCAGTTCTAGACCCTCCCTTAGTTCCAGACCTTGACCCAGTTCTAGACCCTCCCTTAGTTCCAGACCTTGACCCAGTTCTAGACCCTCCCTTAGTTCCAGACCTTGACCCAGTTCTAGACCCTCCCTTAGTTCCAGAGCCTCACTGAGTCCTGGACGCCTCGTAAGTGACTCGGCTCCAGACCTTGACCTACTTCCAGATCCCTGCCTGGCATCCCGGACGAGCCCAACTCTTCCAGTTTAGATGAACGTGTCCTGCATCACAGGAGGCGTCTTAGCTGTGGACCCCTGCCTCCGTCCTGTGATTGTGTTTCTTTGATCATCTATATTTTTTTGCTTATCTATATATATTTTTTGTAAGAATATAGCACCAAGGTGTGGTTAGATCAGGGGGGGAGAAAGGAAGGCTTCTAACTGGAAATATAAAACTATGTCTGTTGTCTTTGATTGGAGATTATTATTACGCTTTGATTGGAGATTATTATTATTTTTTTTTCTCTAATGCTTTTGTCCTCAACGAAATTGGAAATTATTATTATTATTATTATTTTTTAATGCTTTGACCTCAACGAAATTGGAGATTATTATTATTATTATTATTTTTTTAATGCTTTGACCTCAACGAAAAAGTGAGATATTTTGTTACCAGTTTAAGGAGACGTGTCATTCATTTACCAGTTCGGTGAATGACTGTATAACAGGAGCCACTGTAGGAGTGATGGGTATAAGTCGTGGTGGCACGTGACTGTACACGGTATTAATAGAAAGACGACACAAAAGGATTTGGTGTCAAGACGTCGCTATAGACCCGACAGTTGAGGAACAATAATAGTCTGACATATTGACGAGTTCTCTCGAAGGTTTGTATGAGAGAGGAACCTCCCTCACCTCCTTCAGCCGTACCCATTCGTGTACAGGTGCAGTTGGCCGCTCCAGTCTGTCCGTCAGTCTGTCTGTCCGGGCGCCGACAGAGAGAGAGAGAGAGAGAGAGAGAGAGAGAGAGAGAGAGAGAGAGAGAGAGAGAGAGAGAGAGAGAGAGAGAGAGTATGGCATTCGCCCTTAGGGCTTGGTTGTAGTAAGCCCGTGGTCGGGTGGGGGGGGGGGGGGGGGGGGGGGGCGTGATATTGGACCCATGAAATTAAAGTCTAAAATTTAGAAGCTTGAAATTTCCCGGGTCACTGGTCAATACTGTCAGTGGTTAAGAGAGCTGTTCCTTCACGCGACCGGCCACCAAACCTTCACTTATTTCCTATAACGTTTATTGAATTTTGTTATATATATATATATATATATATATATATATATATATATATATATATATATCCCCTGGGGATAGGGGAGAAAGAATACTTCCCACGTATTCCCTGCGTGTCGTAGAAGGCGACTAAATGGGAAGGGAGCGGGTGGCTGGAAATCCTCCCCTCTCGTTTTTTTTTTTTTTTTAATTTTCCAAAAGAGGGAACAGAGAAGGGGGCCAGGTGAGGATTTTCCGTCTAAGGCCCAGTCCTCTGTTCTTAACGCTACCTCGCAAACGCGGGAAATGGCGAATCGTATGAAAAAAAAAAAAAAATATATATATATATATATATATATATATATATATATATATATATATATATATATATATATGTGTATATATATGTGTATATATATGTGAATGGTCACACAGACCATTCCATTGTTTACCCTGGACATTCACATGCCCTGGTTCAGTCCATTAACAGTATTTCGACCCCTGTATACCAAATCGTTCCAAGTAATTTTATCCCGTTCACGCCTTTCACCCTCCTTCATGTTCAGGCCCCAATCGCTCAAAATCTATTGTCTCTTCATCTTCCATCTTCAATTTGGTCTCCTCGTTCTCTTTGTTCCCTCCACTTCTGACACATATGTCCTCTGTCAACCTTGCCTTACTCATTCTCGCCATATGTCCAAACCATTTCAGCACACCTTCACTTCTTTCAACCACGCTTATTATTTCACATTGCTCTTAACCTCTCATTACTTACTCGATCAATCCACCTCACATCACATATTGTCCTCAAACATATCATTTACACCACATCCACCCTCATCCGCATGGCCTTATCTACAGCCCATGCTTCACACCCATATAACATCTTTGTAATCACTATTCCCTCAAACATACCCATTTTTGCCCTCCGAGATAACGTTCTCTCCTACCACACATTCTTCATCGCTCCCAGAACCTTCGCCCCCCTCCCCCACCCTATGACTCACTTCCGCTTCCATGGTTCCATCCTCTGCCAAATCCACTCTCAGATATGCAAAACACTTTTCTTCCTCCAGTTTTTCTCCATTCAAACTTACCTCCAAATTAACTTGTCCCCCAACTCTACTGAACTTAATAACCTTGCTCTTATTTACATTTACACTTAATTTCTTCCTTTCACACACACACACACACACACATTATATATATATATATATATATATATATATATATATATATATATATATATATATATATATATATATATATTGGAAAAGATCACAGTTGAGCGCGTGATCAAGTAAATTCCTTCTAATCCCCAGGGAAATGAAACACGATGAGGGAACTTATCGTGTTTCATTTCCCCGTGGATTATAGGATATATATATATATATATATATATATATATATATATATATATATATATATATATATATATATATATATATATATATATATTTCTCTTTCCCCAATTCTGTTCGCCGTCTCCCCTTGTTAGCGAGGTAGCGCCAAGAACAGATGAAGGAAAGGCCTGATTCGTTTACACTCCATTCTTTAGCTCCGAAAACCACATCTCCCTATCCATATCCAGGACCCACCGACCTTTCCATGGTTTACCTCGACTGCTTCATACACCTTGGTGTAGTCTCTTGAAAGCACACGTCGCCCCCTGTATAGCACATCACTCCAATTCTCTCTATATCATTATTTTGATAATGCTTTACCATCCATATGATAATTTTTAAGTGGATTTATCGACTTATTTTTCGTAGAAGAAAGTTTGTTGCAGTAAATGAGGTTCCATCAGATATTTCTCTTGTGATGTGCGAGACGACGAGTCTTACTATTCGCTGGGAAATGGACCAGGTCAGGCACGAGTCGTCCCACAACCAGTGGTTGTGTTTTGTTTACGATATTGATACATGAGGAAAATCTAAATTATCTCTCAGTCTCCTGTCTTGACGTATACTGTCTCATTGTTTACCACCTTTTCTTTATAGTCCTTTCGTATTGATAGATTTTCAGCGAGCTTTATGATTAAGATGTCTTATTGTTCGACGATAGTATAACAATTTCGTATATTGGACGAAGTCATGTTTTCCCCCCCTCCCAAGCCAAGCCTGAGGCGACGCATGCGCACTTTCAGGTATTTGAAACATTCGCGCCGGTCAGCCTTCCCCCGCCAGAGTGACAGATGTTCGATGCCGACTGAAGCCGCTGGTTATCCTGATTCCTCCTCTTTAATTTATTTATTTCCTTTATGATCACACATGCATCCTACTACCGTTATTAGTTATCCTACTATATTTATCTAAACCCAACCCCTCTCAAGCTATATGGGTGTTTGGTGGGGTTGTTGGGTTTTGAATTTTATTATTTGTATTATTCCTCTGCTTCAGTTACCCTCCTGGCTTGGTTTATTTTTTTTCTTTCCTTTTTCTCTTCGTTAATTTGTACGAGAAAAGTTGTTACAAGGATCAAGTCTCCTACGTGTCTGAGGTGGGAAGGTTGGGAAAGATTTGGTTCTTTCTGTGAACTACTCCACCTGAAAAGTTTGTCAGATTTTCGAATGAAAATGAAAAATTCTTTTTTTCTTTCCCTCACGTCAAGGTAGATATCTGTAGGGTTTATAGGTTTTATTTGACTAATCCACAAATTAATTGGTTTAGGGAAAGTAAATGATAACTTTTTATTCTTTATTGTTATATTTTTTCATCTTTGTGGTCGGACATGAAAAAAAATATTTCATTTTTTTTTTTATACTTTGTCGCTGTCTCCCGCGTTAGCGAGGTAGCGCAAGGAAACACGAAAGAATGGCCCAACCCACCCACATACACATGTATGTACATACACGCCCACACACTCACATATACATACATATACATTTCAACGTATGCATACATATGCATACATGGACATATACATATATACACATGTACATATTCATACTTGCTGCCTTCATCCATTCTCGTCGGCACCCCCCCCCCCCCCCCCACACACACATACATGAAATGGCACCCCATCTCCCCGCGCGCGCGCGAGGTAACGCTAGGAAAAGACAACAACGGCCACATTCGTTCACATACTCGCCATTTCCCGCGTTAGTGAAGTAGCGTTGAGAACAGAGGGCCGAGCCATATAGGGAATATCCTCACTTGGCCCCCTTCTCTGTTCCTTCTTTTGGAAAATTGAAAATGAGAGGGAAGGATTTCCAGCCCCCCAGCTCCAATCCCCTTTTAGTCGCCTTTTACGACACGCAGGGAATACGTGGGAAGTATTCTTTCTTCCCTATCCCCAGGGATAATATATATATATATATATATATATATATATATATATATATATATATATATATATATATATATATATATATATATATTCCTCAGATGGCTCTTGGTTCTGATGTTATCTTCCACAGGTGGTTATAATGTCCCTGGTCTGGGATATATTTTCTTCAGCCAGCTGTAATATCCCCAGCCTGGGATGTAATATCCCCAGCCTGGGCTGTAATATCCCCAGCCTGGGATGTAATATCCCCAGCCTGGGATGTAATATCCCCAGCCTGGGATGTAATATCCCCAGCCTGGGATGTAATATCCCCAGCCTGGGATGTAATATCCCCAGCCTGGGATGTAATATCCCCAGCCTGGGATGTAATATCCCCAGCCTGGGATGTATTCCCAGGGATTCCTCCCCGTCAACTTCCAATTTCACTCACTTCGTCGGCCTCACCTTCCTGCATCTTATTATCCCTCTTACTCGACCTCTCCCACGCTCACTTCCTCTCCTCTCCCTTCCTGGGCTTCACTCACCCTCTCCCACGCTCACTCCCTCTCCTCTCCCTTCCTGGGCTTCACTAGACCTCTCCCACGCTCACATTCTCCTCTCCCTTCCTGGGCTTCACTCACCCTCTCCCACGCTTACTTCCTCTCCTCTCCCTTCCTGGGCTTCACTCACCCTCTCCCACGCTCACTCCCTCTCCTCTCCCTTCCTGGGCTTCACTCGACCTCTCCCACGCTCACTCCCTCTCCTCTCCCTTCCTGGGCTTCACTCGACCTCTCCCACGCTCACTCCCTCTCCTCTCCCTTCCTGGCCTTCACTGGACCTCTCCCACGCTCACATCCTCCTCTCCCTCGCGTCTGATGTGTCAGCACTCCACTCCCACTCTCCCCTGTCAGCCGCGTTATTTGGTTGGTCTTTTATACACCAGCCTCCTCCACCAGCCTCCTCCACCAGCCTCCTCCACCAGCCTCCTCCACCTGCCTCCTCCACCAGCCTCCTCCACCAGCCTCCTCCACCAGCCTCCTCCACCAGCTTCCTCCACCAGTCTCCTCCACCAACCTCCTCCACCAGCCTCCTC
Source organism: Panulirus ornatus (assembly GCF_036320965.1). Classification (NCBI taxonomy): domain Eukaryota; kingdom Metazoa; phylum Arthropoda; class Malacostraca; order Decapoda; family Palinuridae; genus Panulirus; species Panulirus ornatus. The sequence continues at coordinate 59,416,728 of NC_092243.1, read as the reverse complement.
CACCAGCCTCCACCTGCCTCCTCCACCAGCCTCCTCCACCTGCCTCCTCCACCAGCCTCCTCCACCAGCCTCCTCCACCAGCCTCCTCCACCTGCCTCCTCCACCAGCCTCCTCCACCAGCCTCCTCCACCAGCCTCCTCCACCAGCTTCCTCCACCAGCCTCCTCCACCAGCCTTCTCCACCAGCTTCCTCCACCAGCCTCCTCCACCAGCCTCCTCCACCAGCCTCCTCCACCTGCCTCCTCCACCAGCCTCCTCCACCAGCCTCCTCCACCAGCCTCCTCCACCAGCCTCCTCCACCTGCCTCCTCCACCAGCATCCTCCACCAGCATCCTGCTCCAACTTCCTCCAACGGCATCTCCACCAGCCTTCTCCACCAGCCTTCTCCACCAGCCTCCTCCAACAGCATCTCCACCAGCCTCTTGCTCTAACCACCTCCACCAGCCTCCTCCACCAGCCTCCTCCACCAGTCTCCTCCACCTGCCTCCTCCACCTGCCTCCTCCACCAGCCTCCTCCACCAGCCTCCTCCACCTGCCTCCTCCACCAGCCTCCTCCACCAGCATCCTGCTCCAACTTCCTCCAACAGCATCTCCACCAGCCTTCTCCACCAGCCTTCTCCACCAGCCTCCTCCAACAGCATCTCCACCAGCCTCCTCCACCAGCCTCCTCCACCAGCATCCTGCTCCAACCTCCTCCACCAGCATTTCCACCAACACTTCACCCCCTTCACCAACACCACCTTACTCTCCTTCACTTGACCCCACAAGCTGTGAGTGTGCGACCCTTCATCACGAGGGCGGGACCTTCCCAGCACGACGCTACGATCCTTGAACACGACGATATATGACCCTTGAGCACGACGATATATGACGCTTGAACACGACGGTGTTGCCCTTGAGCACGACGGTACGATCCTTGAACACGACGATATATGACCCTTGAACACGACGATATATGACCCTTGAACACGACGGTGTTGCCCTTGAGCACGACGGTACGATCCTTGAACACGACGATATATGACCCTTGAACACGACGGTACGATCCCTGAGCACGACGATATATGGCCCTTGAGCACGACGGTGCGATCCTTGAGCACGACGGTACGATCCCTGAGCACGACGATATATGGCCCTTGAGCACGACGGTGCGATCCTTGAGCACGGCGAAATATGACCCTTGAGCACGACGATATATGGGCCTTGAGCACGACAGTACGATCCTTGAGCACGACGATATATGGCCCTTGAGCACGACGGTACGATCCCTGAGCACGACGATATATAGCCCTTGAGCACGACGATATATGACCCTTGAGCACGACAGTACGATCCCTGAGCACGACGATATATAGCCCTTGAGCACGACGATATATGACCCTTGAGCACGACGATGTATGACCCTTGAGCACGACGATATATGACCCTTGAGCACGACGATATATGGCCCTTGAGCACGACGATATATGACCCTTGAGCACGACGATGTATGACCCTTGAGCACGACGATATATGACCCTTGAGCACGACGATGTATGACCCTTGAGCACGACGATATATGACCCTTGAGCACGACGATGTATGACCCTTGAGCACGACGATATATGGCCCTTGAGCACGACGATATATGGCCCTTGAGCACGACGATATATGGCCCTTGAACACGACGATATATGGCCCTTGAGCACGACGATGTTGCCTTTGAGCTCGACGATATATGACCCTTGAGCACGACGGTACGGTCAAAGACGGCCATCATACCAAAGGGCAGCACCGTCGTGCTCGTAGTGTCGCTAACCTCCACACTATCGTCGCAGTCGTCGTCTGACCCAGCCAAACAGCCCCTGACCTAGTTAAAGCAGCCCCCCTGACCTAGACACGCAGGTGGGCTAACAACCCTCTGATGTCTTCTGCAGAAGGTACTTTGATCCGGAGGAACTCCTTTCTGGGCTGCTGCTACATCGTCAGTAGGAGTCCACCATGTGAGTCCTGACTTCCCTCCCCCTCTGACCGAGCTGTGAGGGGAGTCCACCATGTGTGTCCTGACTTCCCTTCCCCTCTGACCGAGCTGTGAGGGGAGTCCACCATGTGTGTCCTGACTTCCCTCCCCCTCTGACCGAGCTGTGAGGGGAGTCCACCGTGTGAGTCCTGACTTCCCTCCCCCTCTGACCGAGCTGTGAGGGGAGTCCACCATGTGAGTCCTGACTTCCCTCCCCCTCTGACCGAGCTGTGAGGGGAGTCCACCGTGTGAGTCCTGACT
>NC_092243.1:59369469-59409469 GCF_036320965.1 Panulirus ornatus | reverse complement strand
CGTGGCTCCCTGGTGTCCACCACTGTGGTACGTGCGGCGTGGCTTACTGGTGTCCACCACTGTGGTACGTGCGGCGTGGCTCACTGGTGTCCACCACTGTGGTACGTGTGGCGTGGCTCCCTGGTGTCCACCACTGTGGTACGTGTGGCGTGGCTCACTGGTGTACTACGTGGAGCAGGGACGTGGCTCACCAAGCCGTGTGGATGGCTTCTCGTCCACTGCCACGTGACCTGACCTGCCCTGATCCTCGTGGTCCCTGACCTGACCTGCCCTGGTCCTCGTGGTCCCTGACCTGACCTGCCCTGGTCCTCGTGGTCCCTGACCTGACCTGCCCTGATCCTCGTGGTCCCTGACCTGACCTGCCCTGATCCTCGTGGTCCCTGACCTGACCTGCCCTGGTCCTCGTGGTCCCTGACCTGACCTGCCCTGGTACTCGTGGTCCCAGACCTGACCTGCCCTGATCCTCGTGGTCCCTGACCTGACCTGCCCTGGTACTCGTGGTCCCTGACCTGACCTGCCCTGGTCCTCGTGGTCCCTGACCTGACCTGCCCTGGTACTCGTGGTCCCAGACCTGACCTGCCCTGATCCTCGTGGTCCCTGACCTAACCTGCCCTGGTCCTCGTGGTCCCTGACCTGACCTGCCCTGGTACTCGTGGTCCCAGACCTGACCTGCCCTGATCCTCGTGGTCCCTGACCTGACCTGCCCTGATCCTTGTGGTCCCTGACCTGACCTGCCCTGGTCCTCGTGGTCCCTGACCTGACCTGCCCTGGTACTCGTGGTCCCTGACCTGACCTGCCCTGATCCTCGTGGTCCCTGACCTGACCTGCCCTGGTACTCGTGGTCCCTGACCTAACCTGCCCTGGTCCTCGTGGTCCCTGACCTGACCTGCCCTGATCCTCGTGGTCCCTGACCTGACCTGCCCTGATCCTCGTGGTCCCAGACCTAACCTGCCCTGGTCCTCGTGGTCCCTGACCTGACCTGCCCTGGTCCTCGTGGTCCCAGACCCGACCTGACCTACGCTCGACCCCTGTTCGAACCCCGCCTCGTCATGACAAGTTTAGGATGAGATCTATTCTTCATGGATGGTAGCGCTGCTGTGTGGGTTGGGTATATGTACTGGGGAAGTAATGGCTGGGGTTGATGGCAGTGTTGTGTGGGAGGAGGGAGTGTTCATCCCTCCCAGGTCATGACTGCTCGATAACCTGTGGTCCAGGGAGGGTCCGGTGGTGTGGTGTGGGTGGCGCCTCGTCAGTGTGTGAGGGAGGGAGGAGGATGTGGATCACACTGTCTTCTTCACCCCCCCTCCGTACACTCGAGTGTCCAGACTTGTGGTTGACCCACGTATATAATGACACCGTCAATCTCGACTTTGCTTTTTTCCCCCTTCTGGGGGCCACGTCGCCTCGCATTCCCCCACACACTGCAGTCTGTAATGGCATGGTTTTTTTGAAACTCGAAGCACCGACGTGACTCTCTGGGGGGGAAATGGCTCCCACTCCCTCACACGGCGTCGTTCCTTGAGATGGCCAGTCCCACTCATGACCCGCATTGCCCCCGAGGCATTTCATTTCCAGCCCTGCCACCACCCTCCGCCTCACTCTTGTATAGAAATGGCCCATGATCGCCACTCAGAGAATATTGCCGGGACTCCTGTACCATCAGACATGCCCAACTTTGAACCCCCTAAACCTGCCCAACTTCGAACCCCCTAAACATGCCCAACTTCGAACCCCCTAAACATGCCCAACTTTGAACCCCCTCAACAGACAGTGACCTCTCTAATGTTTTCCACATTACGTAGGCCAGAAGCTGTCCCCTCCCCGTCAAACAGAGAGAGAGAGAGAGAGAGAGAGAGAGAGAGAGAGAGAGAGAGAGAGAGAGAGAGAGAGAGAGAGAGAGAGAGAGAGAGACTCAGACAGACAGACAGACAGACACAGGAAGCAGCAGCCAAGACACATGGGGCCCCACAGAGCTGGGTCGCTTTGCACATCACAAGAAAGGCGAGGGGGTCTTCCAGGTTGGAGGCCACACGGGCCGGGTCTCTGCATCAGGAAGTAATCCCAGCTGAGCCAAACTTTGTGACACGACCTCACAAACTCCCGCCCGGGTTTTCTGAAGTAGGTAGCCAGGACCCGGGCTGGCAGCAGTCGCACTTTAACCCGGGGTCATTTGAGGAAATGATTGAGGAAGGTGGAGGTGCCCCACTCCTCAACACTTGGTGTATCATGACAAGTCGAGGAGGGAAGGGGTTTGGTAGGGTTCATGTGAGAGGAGGGGCTTGCATCAACCAGGTGACGTCAGGGGTTCGATCAGCCAGGTGACGTCAGGGGTGTGGGATCAACCAGGTGACGTCAGGGGTTCGATCAGCCAGGTGATGTCAGGGGTGTGGGATCAACCAGGTGACGTCAGTGGTGTAGGATCAACCAGGTGACGTCAGGGGTGTGGGATCAACCATGTGACGTCAGGGGTTCGATCAGCCAGGTGACGTCAGGGGTGTGGGATCAACCAGGTGACGTCAGGGGTGTGGGATCAACCAGGCGACGTCAAGGGTGTTGGATCAACCAAGTGACGGGTCGAACCTTAACTCTTGTCTTCCAGCCATGTATACAGAACGTAAGAGCCATTGTGTTGGTTGTGATGAAGGAGTTGGTTGGTTGGTTGGTTAGTTGGTTGGTTGGTTGGTTGTCTGGGCTTTAGGCCTATCAACTCCCAGTGTCATTAAGGCCGTGTACGTATAAGCTGCTACATCCACCAACCGAAACATCCTTAACACCTTCTTACGATGCTCAAGATAATTCTAAGACCACGTACACTCTCATTGTGCATGTGGCCCGTGAGGAGGACGGGAGATGGTTGATGGTCAGTCATGGCGTGGTGTGGTTGAGAAGGAAATGCCAAGCATATCAAGACTGAATTGTAGTGGGAAAATGTTTCTTCGTGTAGATGTTGAACGCTTGTAGATGCCCAGCAGCCACATTGCTCGTTCCAAGTGCTCTGTTTTGTGTGGCTGGCGGCTCGGTTGTAATTGGTTTCAACAGCGTAGATGACCTGATAGGTGAGGCGTGATTTAGGTTGGAGTGGGCGATTTGTTTGTGTCTGCCCATCTGATACTTAAGAATGTTCTGCAGGTGTTTAGTTTGTGGCGTGAGGAATGAGTGTTATTTGTGGCTGTATTTTCACCCCAGCCTAAGCCAGGTACTCAATTTATCAACCAGACCCTCGGGAAGGATGAACAGATGGGTTGACTGTGGATTACCTGCCGGTGCCAGTATTCGAACCTATACCGACCCGACTGCTGGCGGCCCGTGCGTGACTGTCGTCCAGTAACGCTAGCCACTACAGAACACGGAGCTGGTGGATTATCTCTATGTGCACCCTCGTTGTGTACTGTGGGTCTTGTGGCTCTGATTATCGAGCCAAGATTGCCAAATTGCAGTTTGTTTACCGGTCATTAGATCATTAATGGTGTTGTTTAGACTCGTTATATGATTTCTGTTGGTGTTCGGTGGTGTTGCCTGAACTGGTTCCTTTGTTGTGACGAGGTCCTCTGCTTTTGGTGAGGAGTTCAAGTTATGTTTCTGATTTCTCTCTGTGATCTTGTGGTGTGTAGTTCCTGCAGGCCTGGGTCGTGATACTGATAATGTGTAAGATGTCATGATAGAGGGGTATGGAAATCAATTTGGATTCCATTATAATCTGCTTTCGTACATTTTTTTAATGTCGTGGTTGTATGCGTTGGGTGGGTTAGGTGATGTGGGAGTGTACCCAGCAGGGAGGGAGGGTTAACGTGGAGTGATCCAGGTGGTCCTTGCGTGCTGTGTTGGGACGCAAAAACGTATGTCTAGTAAGGTTAGCTACGGGAAGGTGGTGGTCTGGGAATCATTGGGTTGGTTGCTAAGGTTGAGGAAGCTGAAAGGATGCAGTTGGTTTATGATTACTTTGCCTCCCCCCGGGGAGAGAGAGAGAGAGAGAGAGAGAGAGAGAGAGAGAGAGAGAGAGAGAGAGAGAGAGAGAGAGAGAGAGAGAATCTCAGGTGTGAGTGTTGAGCCCGGCAGGATGAGAGTGGGGGGGGGGACATTTGACACCCCTCCCCACACAGTTGGATGTTGGGCATATTTGTTAGATTCTGCAGTTACGTGGGGAGTATCATGGCGGTGCAGGGGGAAGAGGATAGGTGTGAGTGTGGATTGTATGTTACAGTAAGTCCTGTGTAGTTATATTGTTATGGATTGCATTACCAGAGTGTTGTGGTCATGGTCTGTCATCTGTCTTGTATCGTGTGTGGTGTGAGTGGCTGGGGTGTTGTGCTGGACGATTGTCCTCCTCGTCTGTCGCATTATACGCTGGGTAACTATACAATCGAGGGAGATTCAGGGGTTCACACCTTTCCGAAATGGATCCTAGGACGATAAATTGTGGAAATTATTTTTTTTTAGACTTAATAGACAGACGTAGTTCATATTTTGTCAGGAACATTGTATGATAAAGATTAGTTATGCATTAATTATTATTAAAGATAAGTTATGCATGAATTTTTTTCTTGAATTCGTTAAAACACTATTGTCATCTACGTGTACAGCTCAACTGAAAGAAATGATAATATCATCATGTAATTGATATACGACTGTACACAAGTATTGTCTCCTTAACAATCCATTACAAAAATCATACGTTTGATGTTAAATGTCCACAGTTCGTCTCGCATCAGGTCCGTTTTCTGTGGGATGGGATAACTGTTTGTTGACATCAATCGTCTGTTGTCAGCTTAACGTGAACGCACCATACAAGATTTGCGCACAAGATGGATAATAAAGTACCACATCTCCATAGTTCTTTCAGATGTTACAATAGTTGATTCTTCTCTATGTATAGAGCATCTATACGGACAGAGGATCCGAGGATGATGGTATACACAGGTACGAAAGGAATTCAAACCTGTTACCCGCCACCACTCTGTCCTTCCGAGGCTGCTCGTGATGACGGGGTGGATGAGCAGGTCAGAAATGAGTGCGGTTAGACGGAGAGACACGTGCAGGTGTGGGGGACCGCAGCCTTCATTCTGGTTTCCTTCAGCCGCATGCGGCCAGAAGTGGTAGAGGATGTGTGGATCAGGTGTTTGCTTTGAAGAATGTATGTGAGAAATACTTAGAAAAGCAAATGGATTTGTATGTAGCATTTATGGATCTGGAGAAGGCATATGATAGAGTTGATAGAGATGCTCTGTGGAAGGTATTAAGAATATATGGTGTGGGAGGCAAGTTGTTAGAAGCAGTGAAAAGTTTTTATCGAGGATGTAAGGCATGTGTACATGTAGGGAGAGAGGAAAGTGATTGGTTCTCAGTGAATGTAGGTTTGCGGCAGGGGTGTGTGATGTCTCCATGGTTGTTTAATTTGTTTATGGATGGGGTTGTTAGGGAGGTAAAGGCAAGAGTTTTGGAAAGAGGGGCAAGTATGAAGTCTGTTGGGGATGAGAGAGCTTGGGAAGTGAGTCAGTTGTTGTTCGCTGATGATACAGCGCTGGTGGCTGATTCATGTGAGAAACTGCAGAAGCTGGTGACGGAGTTTGGTAAAGTGTGTGGAAGAAGAAAGTTAAGAGTAAATGTGAATAAGAGCAAGGTCATTAGGTACAGTAGGGTTGAGGGTCAAGTAAATTGGGAGGTGAGTTTGAATGGAGAAAAACTGGAGGAAGTGAAGTGTTTTAGATATCTGGGAGTGGATCTGGCAGCGGATGGAACCATGGAAGCAGAATTGGACCATAGGGTGGGGGAGGGGGCGAAAATTCTGGGAGCCTTGAAGAATGTGTGGAAGTCGAGAACATTATCTCGGAAAGCAAAAATGGGTATGTTTGAAGGAATAGTGGTTCCAACAATGTTGTATGGTTGCGAGGCGTGGGCTATGGATAGAGTTGTGCGCAGGAGGATGGATGTGCTGGAAATGAGATGTCTGAGGACAATGTGTGGTGTGAGGTGGTTTGATCGAGTAAGTAACGTAAGGGTGAGAGAGATGTGTGGAAATAAAAAGAGCGTGGTTGAGAGAGCAGAAGAGGGTGTTTTGAAATGGTTTGGGCACATGGAGAGAATGAGTGAGGAAAGGTTGACCAAGAGGATATATGTGTCGGAGGTGGAGGGAACAAGAAGAAGAGGGAGACCAAATTGGAGGTGGAAAGATGGAGTGAAAAAGATTTTGTGTGATCGGGGCCTGAACTTGCAGGAGGGTGAAAGGAGGGCAAGGAATAGAGTGAATTGGAGCAATGTGGTATACCGGGGTTGACGTGCTGTCAGTGGATTGAATCAAGACATGTGAAGCGTCTGGGGTAAACCATGGAAAGCTGTGTAGGTATGTATATGTGCGTGTGTGGACGTATGTATATACATGTGTATGGGGGGGGTTGGGCCATTTCTTTCGTCTGTTTCCTTGCGCTACCTCGCAAACGCGGGAGACAGCGACAAAGTATAAAAAAAAAAAAAAATATATATATATATCTTTTTCTTTCTTTCATACTATTCGCCATTTCCCGCATTGGCGAGGTAGCGTTAAGAACAGAGGACTGGAATTTTGAGGGAATATCCTCACCTGGCCCCCTTCTCTGTTCCTTCTGGAAAAAAAAAGAAAATATATATATATATATATATATATATATATATATATATATATATATATATATATATATATATATATATATATATATATATATATATATATATATGATCCTGAATTCTCTCGTCCATGTCTCATGGTAAGACACAACTGAGAGAGAGGGAATAAGACAGAAGTATTTCCCACACATTCATCATGTGTTTCATAACGTCACCAGGAGAGGTCTGGCTTTGAAGTAGTCCGGCGTATAAGAGCGTCCTGCGTTCATTAGACGCGAATGACGGCGGTGGAAATACGCGTTAAAAGACTCGGGTTAGGTTGGGCCTGAGGATCGCAACTGGTGGATTTGATTTCTTTTTGTCTATTTATATATAGATTTTAGGACTTCAGTGAAGGATATATAGGTAAGGGGTTGGTGGAGGCGAGGATGGGGCACACAACGGAGGGCCCGAGGTGGGCCCGAGATGGGCGGGCCCCAGAGGGTCCTCGTCCCATCAGTGAGGGAGGAACGATGTTGGCGACGTTTGTGTATTGTTTGAGCGGGTCGACAGAGGGTATGACTGTGCAGTGTGGGACACGTACCATCATTATAGAGCAGAGTGAGGACACATCACATGAGGTGTCCTTTGTACGTTACATAATTTTGACAAGTTATGATACATACATGAATAGATCACTTATACTCTATCAGTATATATATATATATATATATATATATATATATATATATATATATATATATATATATTATATATATATATATTTTTTTTTTTTTTTTCATACTATTCGCCATTTCCCGCGTTAGCGAGGTAGCGTTAAGAACAGAGCTAATATATATATATATATATATATATATATATATATATATATATATATATATATATATATATATATATATATATATATATATATATATATATCCTAGCCTGAGCTAAGTACCCATTTCATTAACCAACCCCTAGGGGTGGATGAACAGCTGGGTTGACTGTGAACCTACTGCCGCAACCAGGATTCCAACCTATGCGCTCGACCCTGGGCGGCTTGTGCATGTGTCACGGTCTGGAACGCTAACCACTACACCACGGGAGTCCAGTGTACAGTGTATAGATAGCGATGTGTACAGTTGTTCATATGGAACAATAGATTGCACGTATTTCAGATGTCTCCATATTGTAGCCCAGGGCAAGACATATTGTGGCGATAAGTGTAAATGTCTAAAAGGATATTATTATCCGTAAAGGTGTTACGAAGTGGTTGAGACTGTCAGCCTTTTGGTCTGAAATCACTGATTTGGCAACAGTGGCTTAGATATAGTGTCCTAGTGTGAGTTGGTCTGGTGCAGAAGACAGTGGACAGTTACGACGAACAGGATCATAAGTTTCTCGCGACCTGCCACACCAGGACCTGTTCAGGTGGCCGTACTCTGGTAACCACATCGTCACAGTCTAGCACAAGTCGCGTACTCTTCGTTCTGAAAGTTGTTATTTTTTTTGAGCCTAAAATGAGCATAGTACGTAAACCTACAGCTGCCTGGTCTTTCAGCATCTCGTGAGAGGTAGTCCTCCTCGAGAGCAACTTGGGAGTGTGGTGGGCGTGGTGGACTATGACGCCCTTAGTTACACCATGTCTGACGCTGGGGGCCTGAGAGGAACCAGACATGGCAAGCATGTGACTGTGTACACGACCCTGGCGCCTGAGTCAGACGTGTGAGGGGTATCAGTGGGAAATGAACGTGTAGGTCGCTGTTACAGGCTCTCGGTAGGCAGGATGTGAACGAAGGAAGGGACAGCGTGGTCCTGCAGGCCACCCTGCCTGCCCACACAGTGTTGCAGGAGCTGACGTGAAGTCATAAAGCATTATAGTGCTACGAGACTCCTATGTAGTTCGTCGTGGATGGAGGCCCAAAGGACCCGGGTTTTTCTTGCTGAGAATGAACGAGGTTGTTATTCCTGTAAATAGCCTATGTCACACCGGCCTTACTGTTTCCCCACACGGACCCGGCAGTATATCGAAGCGTTATATTGCCAGTCATGGGGGTAGGCACGTGATCAAGTTTGTTTACATGTTACACCTGAAGGGTATGAGGACTGGGCCGGCCTGGATGACAGTTAAGATGATCATGGTGAAGATGTGTGATGGGTCAAGGATCTCAAGGATGCTGGTACAAGAGTTGTGGATGGTGTTACTTCCCGTCGTGGCTGCATTCAGCATCAGCTGAGGTTGAACCACCTGTCGTACTCAGGTGAGTCATAACGGGTTATATCCTGCAAGGAAGTGGGGGTCGTTAATGCCTCGTCGAAGGTGTCGTGCAAAACCTGGGAGCGGATGGCGGGTTTCTGAGACACTTAGCACTTAATCCTTCTTTAATACCTTTGATAAAGCCCGTGATTAGCGAAGGGAAAAGCTCTAGTCCTCTCTATTTAATGTCTCCAGTCGACACGGGGCAGCTGACGTCCTGTGTCTGTTACCAGAGCGCCTCGTCTTGAATGGACTCATGCATACCATGTCTCCTCTCCTGCCGTCGTACCTCACTGCGATCCTGCCAGACGAGGGGGTTCACATCATTGCCTTGTCGAGTACCCTGCTCGTCAACAAGGGAAGGCCTGTACAGCCTTCGTACACATCTCACATCTGACACCGCACGTTGGGGACCTCATCCTAGTACAGCCGTCAGAACCTGGCGTGAGGAGGAGGAGGAGTCAGCTGCCCAGGTGGATCAGACTGCGTCTGTCAGATCGCTACTGAAGGAGCGTGTTCAGATGCTCCTTACAACAGCGGTGGCTCGTTATCTTGTTACTTCGGGGACACCCCCACAGGGAGGAGTCCTGAGCCTGATGCTGTTCAGTGTTCACATGAACAAACTCCCGACCAACCCTGAACATGATATCAGTGCCGCTGTTCTGTCTTACGTTAATGATGAGGTTTGCTGCACCATCCCCTCACTCGAGGGGGTTTAAGTTCACCTTGGCCGGTGCACACGCTCGGCCGCTCACTGGGGCGCGGGGGCCAAGTTATCATCAACACCGCCATGAGAAAAGCCCTTGTTAATGCCCATGTTTAGAAGTGCGTCTTACGTACACCATTTATGCTTGGTGTTGACGTGAGTGGAGCATGTCCCTCATACATTGTACCGAGGCATGAGCGGCAGACGGGAAGACACTGTGTGTAAAGTGAGGGAAGCTGTGGTGCTCTGTGTAGTGTGTGTATATATGCTGGAAATTTATGATAGTTTAAGCTGGAATTATTCGATGGATTATCCTGTGATGACGTGTGATGCCGAGGCTCCTCGTGAGTTACTAGGTCGAGTCTGACTTGAGGTTCAGGCAGTAGGTGGGCTACGTGGTGCTAGTGGGTGGGTTGGGGGTGGGTTAGGTGTACATGATGGCCACATGACAACCCACCCCAGCTACCACCGTCCCCACCCATACCAACCACATCTGCCACCCCCAGTGTCGTCTCGCCCCCACCCTGAACATCACCCTGAACATCACCACCCCAGCCACCACCGCCCCAACATCACCACCCCAGCCACCACCGCCCCAACATCACCACCCCAGCCACCACCGCCCCAACATCACCACCCCAGCCACCACCGCCCCAACATCACCACCCCAGCCACCACCGCCCCAACATCACCACCCCAGCCACCACCGCCCCAACATCACCACCCCAGCCACCACCGCCCCAACATCACCACCCCAGCCACCACCGCCCCAACATCACCACCCCAGCTACCACCGCCCCAACATCACTACCCCAGCCATCACCGCCCCAACATCACCACCCCAGCCACCAACCGCCCCAACATCACCACCCCAGCCACCACCGCCCCAACATCACTACCCCAGCCACCACCGCCCCAACATCACTACCCCAGCCACCAACCGCCCCAACATCACCACCCCAGCCACCACCGCCCCAACATCACCACCCCAGCCACCACCGCCCCAACATCACCACCCCAGCCACCACCGCCCCAACATCACCACCCCAGCCACCACCGCCCCAACATCACCACCCCAGCCACCACCGCCCCAACATCACCACCCCAGCCACCACCGCCCCAACATCACCACCCCAGCCACCACCGCCCCAACATCACCACCCCAGCCACCACCGCCCCAACATGCTCTTCGCCAGCCCCGTCCTAGCCGGCCCCCACCACCACTCCTGGCGGCCGTGTTGGGAACAATATTGATCGGACATTACTTAAGCCGCCCCAGAATGGACCAATTTTGTATCCGGCTCCCGCGTACCTCACGAACCAAGACCCTGGCTGGTGGCAGTGTTGGACCTGGGTCTCCTGGACCCTGGCTGGTGGCAGTGTTGGACCTGGGTCTCCTGGACCCTGGCTGGTGGCAGTGTTGGACCTGAGTCTCCTGGACCCTGGCTGGTGGCAGTGTTGGACCTGGGTCTCCTGGACCCTGGGTGGTGGCAGTGTTGGACCTGGGTCTCCTGGACCCTGGCTGGTGACAGTGTTGGACCTGAGTCTCCTAGACCCTGGCTGGTGGCAGTGTTGGACCTGAGTCTCCTGGACCCTGGCTGGTGACAGTGCTGGACCTGAGTCTCCTGGACCCTGGCTGGTGGCAGTGTTGGACCTGAGTCTCCTGGACCCTGGCTGGTGGCAGTGTTGGACCTGGGTCTCCTGGACCCTGGCTGGTGACAGTGTTGGACCTGAGTCTCCTGGACCCTGGCTGGTGGCAGTGTTGGACCTGAGTCTCCTGGACCCTGGCTGGTGACAGTGCTGGACCTGAGTCTCCTGGACCCTGGCTGGTGGCAGTGTTGGACCTGAGTCTCCTGGACCCTGGCTGGTGGCAGTGTTGGACCTGAGTCTCCTGGACCCTGGCTGGTGGCAGTGTTGGACCTGAGTCTCCTGGACCATGGCTGGTGGCAGTGTTGGACCTGAGTCTCCTGGACCCTGGCTGGTGGCAGTGTTGGACCTGAGTCTCCTGGACCCTGGCTGGTGGCAGTGTTGGACCTGAGTCTCCAGGACCCTGGCTGGTGGCAGTGTTGGACCTGAGTCTCCTGGACCCTGGCTGGTGGCAGTGTTGGACCTGGGTCTCCTGGACCCTGGCTGGTGGCAGTGTTGGACCTGAGTCTCCTGGACCCTGGCTGGTGGCAGTGTTGGACCTGAGTCTCCAGGACCCTGGCTGGTGGCAGTGTTGGACCTGAGTCTCCTGGACCCTGGCTGGTGGCAGTGTTGGACCTGGGTCTCCTGGACCCTGGCTGGTGACAGTGTTGGACCTGAGTCTCCTGGACCCTGGCTGGTGGCAGTGTTGGACCTGAGTCTCCTGGACCCTGGCTGGTGGTGTCTTCTAAGCTTTCGTTTCTCTCAAAATCTACTTGGTCATTCCACTCAGGTCTGGTGCGATTTTGGTTACGTTCCTCTGGACCTTCTCCAGCAGCTCTCTGTAGTGGCTCCTCAAGCCAGGACACCACACTGTCTGTTGTGCCACATTCCACTTACGGACGAGTGAACGTCACAAGTATCTTGCTAAATAGCTCACAGGCCATATATATATATATATATATATATATATATATATATATATATATATATATATATATATATATATATATATATATATATATATATAGACGAAGGCAGTTTTGGACGATGACCGAAATATAGGTCGCCTCCCTCACGATCTTCCTCAAAGGCTGTTCTGGTGACGAGTTCGAAGTGGTGTCTGCCTCTATATAGGTTGCTCTCAGAGAACGACTCTTGTAGTAAAATACTTCCAGTAAAGTGGTCCTCACCTTCTGGTTTATGCCAGTCCCTCACCATCTTCATAACCTCGTATTTGTCCCGACCACTGCTGCATCTTGTCTCTATCTCTGCAGTATCTCGCAGTCCCTGTCACTTCGCACTTCTTCCATCATTCCGGCATCATCAGCAAACATGCTCAGGTATGAATGCACTTCGTCTGGCGAATGATCAGTATAGATCAGAAATAGTAATGGCCCCCAGCACTGAGCCCTGGGGTACTCCATTTGTTACCCTCGTCCTGCTTTACGAAGTTCCTCGGAGACGTGTTCTCTCCTGGCGATTCAGGTCAGGAGAGGCGGGTGGAGGTGGAGTGCTTGAGACGAGATTTTGCCAAAAAGGCAGAGTTACCGCGTAGTGCTCACCACAAGAACATGTAGAAATTTGATATAAGAAGATAAGATAATAACAGTAGAACTAGTTTATAGAACCCCCGCACGTACACCAGAGTTAAACGAAAGATTGTATGATAAGTTTGCCTAAATCTGTAATGAACAAGATCTTATCATAGTAGGAGATTCTAACACCCCTATGTCTCAATGGGGAGAATCCCTTTCCAGTAGTTTCCTGATCCAATTAGTCGAGAAACCTAATTGCGACGCAAATGTTAGATTTAGTTCTAACTTCAAATGAGGATCTCGTTAATGATACTGGCGAAACGGTTGGCACAAGTGATCAACGCCAAATTACTTTCTAGTTCGCTTGCAACACACTTCTTGTAATGGTCAACATGACAGTCGCGAAAAAAAAAAAATACTGGATTTTAAACTAGCAAATTTTAATGATCTTCGCATTGTTCTTGACAGACAGATATGGTCAATAAAGGTGACAGGAACGTAGCTTAGAAAAGCTGCAGTAAAACTTTCAAAGAAGGAGAAGGACCGTATGTGTCAATGCGTGGTAGACAGTCTGTTTCTAAAACCAAACCAAGGTGATGGAATGGTGAAATAAGAAAGTACCTCTTCTCTAAGCAAGTAGCTCATAAGAAACTTAGAGAATCCAATAACCAACATGATGTAGTAAGGTATGTAAATTTGTTTAGAGAAAGTAGAAGTGTTATGCGACAAAGTCAACGTCAATATGAAGCGTGTGTTGCTGAGAATAGCAAAAGAAACCCTTTAGAGTTTTACAATTATGTTCGAAGTAAAAGTCATAACCCAGTCAATTGGTCCATTGAATGTGGAAAACGGTGGCTCGATTCGAAGCAACGAGGTCATGGCAAAAATTATTAAGTGGCTTTCTTTTGTATCTGTGTTTACGATCGAAGAGACAACGCATGACCCGAGTCCAGTTTCATTGATAAGAGAGGAGAACGTTCGTTAACAAACTGACATGCTATCAGCACTATATGGAATGAAAATAGATAAAACGGCAGGACATGATAAGTCTTATCTGAGAACAATTGCTACAGGAAAAAGTTCCAGCTGAATGGAAGGTCGTCTGTGTAATACCGATATTAAAAAAAGATAAGTCAATTCCTGGAAATTTTCTTCCTCTTAACTTCAGGTTTGTAGTTGGAAAACTTATGGATACAATCATTCCAGATAGAATTGTAAACCAGTTACAAGACCACCATTTAATATACGATTCTTGGCATGGTTTTCTACCAAATCGTTCATGTCTGACAAACCTGTTTGATTACTTTTATGATGTGATGAGCATGTATGACGAAAGTAAAACAGTTGATGTCGTCTGTCTAGATTTTCAAAAAGCATTCGACAAGGTTCAGCATCAGAGGTTCCTAGCCAAGGATTAGGCCAGGTGGCGCTAGTGAGGGGTGTTACAACCGCCTCCAGTACCAACCAGGCCAGCCAGAATTGTCAGTCCTCTCTTTCCCTGAGGTGTGTGAACCCTTGGCAGTATCGACCCGCTACTTCGAAGCTTCATTCCAAAGCTCCTTCGAAGCTTTGATCATCCGGGGAGTTCTTCATCGTGTCGAGGTCGTTACCTAGTGTTCGCATCGTCTCATATATGTGTCGCCTTAACTTCGGCTTCGACCAACTAACAAGTTACTGCGATGATGTCACTCCCCCTTCCTCTCTATGGCCTGTGAACCTGAGAGTACGAACTCCTGAGTTCGAAGCCAAACTTGGGTAAACAGAGTCGTCCTTTGAGGTCAGGCCGTGCGACCCACGCCCGCCAACCTTCGTCAACAGTGATGCGATGTAGCGTCGATGTTACCTCGACTCAAGTAGGAAATATAATATTAATTCATAAATGGAAGTGGCTTTATATTTTTTTTGAATTAAAAGACTAATGATGAATGATGACAGCCATTACCTGATAATGATGTAACTACCAGAGGTGGAGGAGGAATCACCATGGTCAGGGGTGGGTGGTGGTGGTGGTGGGAAGGAAAACGTGGCGTGAGGGTAGAGGAGAGTGAAGCATGATGTGTGGGTGCCCCGCCTCTCATTCCTAGACCCCCAGTAGCAGGAAACAACGGAACAAAATACATTGACCAAAACCTTGTATTAAGATAACATTAATGATGAGGTTAGGTTAGGTTATCTTCGTGCAGGAGGATGTTAATGTTTAACATCACATCACTGGGTTCTTCCTGCACATCACATCACTGGGTTCTTCCTGCACATCACATCACTGGGTTCTTCCTGCACATCACATCACTGGGTTCTTCCTGCACATCACATCACTGGGTTCTTCCTGCACATCACATCACTGGCTTCTTCCTGCACATCACATCACTGGGTTCTTCCTGCACACCACATCACTGGGTTCTTCCTGCACATCACATCACTGGGTTCTTCCTGCACATCACATCACTGGCTTCTTCCTGCACATCACATCACTGGGTTCTTCCTGCACACCAACCCAGCCACTGTACTGTACTGTGGCTTAATTGGTCAGATGCATCACATGAATTGCTTTGTTTTAACAAATTTCTTTCAACAGTCTGGTCTTATGGAAGACTCACAGTAACATGTAATCATACGTACTAGTGTGGTCAGGGTCTGTACTGGGGTGGTCAGGGTCTGTACTGGTGTGGTCAGGGTCAGTACTGGTGTGGTCAGGGTCTGTACTAGTGTGGTCAGGGTCAGTGCTGGTGTGGTCAGGGTCAGTACTGGTGTGGTCAGGGTCAGTACTGGTGTGGTCAGGGTCAGTACTGGTGTGGTCAGGGTCAGTGCTGGTGTGGTCAGGGTCAGTGCTGGTGTGGTCAGGGTCAGTACTGGTGTGGTCAGGGTCAGTGCTGGTGTGGTCAGGGTCAGTACTGGTGTGGTCAGGGTCAGTGCTGGTGTGGTCAGGGTCTGTACTAGTGTGGTCAGGGTCAGTACTGGTGTGGTCAGGGTCAGTACTGGTGTGGTCAGGGTCAGTACTGGTGTGGTCAGGGTCAGTACTGGTGTGGTCAGGGTCAGAACTGGTGTGGTCAGGGTCAGTGCTGGTGTGGTCAGGGTCTGTACTAGTGTGGTCAGGGTCAGTACTGGTGTGGTCAGGGTCAGTACTGGTGTGGTCAGGGTCAGTACTGTTGTGGTCAGGGTCAGTGCTGGTGTGGTCAGGGTCTGTACTAGTGTGGTCAGGGTCAGTACTGTTGTGGTCAGGGTCAGTACTGGTGTGGTCAGGGTCAGTACTGTTGTGGTCAGGGTCAGTACTGGTGTGGTCAGGGTCTGTACTAGTGTGGTCAGGGTCTGTACTAGTGTGGTCAGGGTCAGTACTGGTGTGGTCAGGGTCTGTACTAGTGTGGTCAGGGTCAGTACTGTTGTGGTCAGGGTCAGTACTGGTGTGGTCAGGATCAGTACTGGTGTGGTCAGGGTCAGTACTGGTGTGGTCAGGGTCTGTACTAGTGTGGTCAGGGTCAGTACTGTTGTGGTCAGGGTCAGTACTGGTGTGGTCAGGATCAGTACTGGTGTGGTCAGGGTCAGTACTGTTGTGGTCAGGGTCAGTACTGGTGTGGTCAGGGTCAGTGCTGGTGTGGTCAGGGTCAGTACTGGTGTGGTCAGGGTCAGTACTGTTGTGGTCAGGGTCAGTACTAGTGTGGTCAGGGTCAGTACTGTTGTGGTCAGGGTCAGTACTGGTGTGGTCAGGATCAGTACTGGTGTGGTCAGGGTCAGTACTGGTGTGGTCAGGGTCAGTGCTGGTGTGGTCAGGGTCAATACTGTTGTGGTCAGGGTCAGTACTGGTGTGGTCAGGATCAGTACTGGTGTGGTCAGGATCAGTACTGGTGTGGTCAGGGTCAGTACTGGTGTGGTCAGGATCAGTACTGGTGTGGTCAGGGTCAGTACTGTTGTGGTCAGGGTCAGTACTGGTGTGGTCAGGGTCAGTACTGGTGTGGTCAGGGTCAGTACTGTTGTGGTCAGGGTCAGTACTAGTGTGGTCAGGGTCAGTACTGTTGTGGTCAGGGTCAGTACTGGTGTGGTCAGGATCAGTACTGGTGTGGTCAGGGTCAGTACTGGTGTGGTCAGGGTCAGTACTGGTGTGGTCAGGGTCAGTACTGGTGTGGTCAGGGTCAGTACTATACAAGAATATATAAAATACATTGAAGACAAAATCACCCTCGCTCTGACTTCCTCCACCACAACCACCACCACCACCAACTGTGACTTCCTCCTCCACCACCACCACCAAGTGTGACTTCCTCCGCCACCAACACCACCAAGTGTGACTTCCTCCACCACCACCACCCATATTGTGGACCAGATCCCCTCCTGATCCTCACTGTCACACCAGAAGTGTTCCTCCATACGTTCCCTCCTCCCGCCCGCCCGCCCGCTTCCCGTCTCTCTCCTCCCGCCACCCAGGCATCTGTGTGGGGCACATGTGGTCACCTTGAGGACGACGGTACAGCACCACGACGGTACGACAACACGACGGTACAATACGACGGTACAACACCACGACGGTACGACAACACGACGGTACGACAACACGACAGTGCGACAACACGACGGTACGACAACATGACGGTACAATACGACGGTACAACAACACGACGGTACAACATGACGGTGCAACATGACGGTACAACACGACGGTACAACACGACGGTACAACAACACGACGGTACAACATGACGGTACAACACCACGACGGTACGACAACACGACGGTACGACAACATGACGGTACAATACGACGGTACGACAACACGACGGTACAACAACACGACGGTACGACAACACGACGGTACAATACGACGGTACAACATGATGGTACAATACGACGGTACAACAACACGACGGTACAACATGACGGTACAACACGACGGTACAACAACACGACGGTACATGACGGTACAATACGACGGTACAACAACACGACGGTACAACATGAGGGTACAATACGACGGTACAACAACACGACGGTACATGACGGTACAATACGACGGTACAACAACACGACGGTACAAGGACACGACGGTACAACAACACGACGGTACAAGGACACGACGGTGCAACACGACGGTACAACAACACGACGTTACAAGGACACGACGGTACAACAACACGACGGTACAAGGACACGACAGTACAACACGACGGTACAACAACACGACGGTACAAGGACACGACGGTACAACACGACGGTACAACATGACGTTACAACAACACGACGGTACAACCCTTGGGTGCTATAGTGTAGCCTTTGACTTGACTGCCGCACCGTCGGACTCAAGGGTCGCACTCAAGGGTTGTATCGTCGCACTCAGAGGGGATCGATCGTACCGTCGGACTGACGAAGTCAAGCTTGGACAGAATGTATGGTACATATATGCTATCTGCTGGCTGTGTGAGCCTGATGGGAAATGACCGGTGTAGACCCCGTTGCTCACCAACGTGAGACGAAGGGTATTCGAGTACATAGTATTAGGGGCGATCTTAGCCTAGCGGTAACGCTCCCGCCTGTTGCATAGGAGTCCCGGGTTCGATCCTGGCTGTTAGAGGTTTGTATGATATATATGTGTGTGTGTATATATATATATATATATATATATATATATATATATATATATATATATAGTTGCCAATATCTTATAGAAATAGTGGGGAAGAGTGCCATATTTACATAAGGCTGTAAATCACGTCCATAACTACCTTCTCTGCCCATTATCATTTACATTGAACGACCAGCCCATCAGAACAGCCACCACGTAGCTTCACTGTAAATCAGACAGATGTTCTTGTAAACCAACTGACCGCCGGATGCTATGTAAATCAAAAGGATATTGGAGGCTGTAAATCATAGATTACTGGGGCTTAGAACTTAAGGCATATTGTTTACTGTAAATATCCGGGTATTAGGGGCTGTAAATCTGGGGATATTGGGGGGTTAAATCCTACCTAACTGGTGGTTTCTGGTAACAAGATGGGGAGGGGAGGGGGGGTGACGGTGTCCAGCATATTGGTGATTATACCCAGTAGTTATCACGTGTGCTTGTTTGGCTACACTGCACACCCCCATCATCATCATCACCTGCCATCCCCATGTGTGTGGCTACACTGCTTGCTCCCCATTGTCATTACTGTAGTTCTCCCCCATGTGTGTGGCTACACTGCTTGCTCCCCATTGTCATCAATATCCACCCCCCATGTGTGTGGCTACACTGCTTGCTCCCCATTGTCATCAATATCTCTCCCCCCCATGTGTGTGGCTACACTGCTTGCTCCCCATTGTCATCACTATATCTCTCCCCATGTGTGTGGCTACACTGCTTGCTCCCCATTGCCATCAATATCTCTCCCCCTGTGTGTAGCTACACTGCACCCAATTGTCATCAATACCCCCCCATGTGTGTGTGTGGCTACACTGCACCCCATTGTCATCAATATCCACCCCCCCCCCATGTGTGTGGCTACACTGCCTGCTCCCCATTGTCATCAATACCCCCCCATGTGTGTGTGGCTACACTGCCCGCGTGAATAAAATCCATTAAAATCATCCCACATAAATTCGGATGAGGCCGTGTGGGACAGCCGTATTTTGTCCCCGATTAATTTATTTGACGTAAGTTTATTTTCCCGGTGAGAATAGTTTCGCGTGGAATTTATTTCCGCGGTGATCTTATTTTCACGAAGAGTCTGTTTACTTTGTGATTTTATTTACATTATGAATCCTTTTTTTTTTACGGTGTTTATTTTACCGATGAGCTTGATTATCTCGATAAATGTATTACACAGTTTCTGTATTCGCGTCGAATTCATTTATTTTTGTGGCTTCTGTATTTTCGCTACAAAGTTTATTTTCGTTGCGACTTTATTTTCGCGGTGATTGTCCCGCCACTATTTATTTTTCACAATAAGTTTACTTTAATAATGATGAATTAATTTTTCATGAATATTTTCGCGGTGGATTAGGTTCCCTGTGTTTTCTGGATGAGTATATATATATTGTCCTGATGTGGATGATTTAATAATGAAATTATCTTTACAGTAAATTTGATGTCGAGTTGAGCGTATTTTTGCGATGGATATCTTTTCACGAATTTAATTTCACAATTTATTCTTTTCTGGACGATTGTATTTTCACATTGAGTTTATTTTCCCCGAGTACTTTAATTTAATGTTTATTTTTGCGATCAGTTTTTTCCTTTCTGAAGAGTAATTTCTCCAGTTAATTTGTTTTGACAGTTTGTTTTTCGATGAATTTGATTTCGCCACGTGACTGTGCTTACACAATGACTATATTTTTACGATGACTTTATTTCACGGTTAGCTCATTTTTATGGCATTTATTTTTAACGATGAGTTTTTCCGTTTGAATATATTTTCGTGATGAGTTTCCGTAAAAGATTTTTTTTTTTCACGAGTTGTGTTTTATTTTCGTAAAATATTTACGCTGTAAACTTAATTTCGAGATATATGAAAAAAAAATTCCACTAGAATTTTCGTTATCTTTTTAGTTTGTTTATGTTATCGGGTTAACCGCCTCACCCGATTGCATTTCCGATGTTCTTTTTGTCTTCTTGGTTGTCCCGTCCTGCCAGCATTTGCCTCGCGATCGGCAATATATATATACCGAGTAAGTAATGAAAAGGAATGAGAGATGTGTGGTAATAAAAAAAGTGTGGTTGAGAGAGCAGAAGAGGGTGTTTTGAAATGGTTTGGTCACATGGAGAGAATGAGTGAGGAAAGATTGACCAAGAGGATATATGTGTCAGAGGTGGAGGGAACGAGGAGAAGTGGGAGACCAAATTGGAGGTGGAAAGATGGAATGAAAAAGATTTTGTGCGATCGGGGCCTGAACATGAAGGAGGGTGAAAGGTGTGCAAGGAATAGAGTGAATTGGAACGATGCGGTATACCGGGGTCGACATGCTGTCATTGGATTAAAGCAAGGCATGTGAAGCGTCTGGGGTAAACCATGGAAAGTTTTGTGGAAAGGGATCTGTGGTTTCGGTGCACTATGCATGAAAGCTAGAGACTGAGTGTGAACGAATGTGGCCTTTGTTGTCTTTTCCTAGCGCTACCTCGCGCGCGTGCGGGGGAGGGGGTGTCCTTTCATGTGTGGCGGGGAGGCGACGGCAGCAAGTATGAATTATGTACATGTGTATATATATGTAGATATCTGTGTATGTATATGTATACGTTGAAATGTATAGTTATGTACATGTCTAGACGCAACTTTACAGCAGGTCGGTAGCCCCTGGCGTACCTACGCTCGTTACGTCCGGTCTCGGACGCAAGTTGTCTTGTCTGGGAGTCCTAGAGTAAACCACGGGGGTGTGTTGTCAGGACAGTCACAGGGTCTGTGGCCCTGAGGAGCGGGGACCAGACTGTAGCTTGAGGTCAGGGGAAGCCACACACACACACACAGAGACAGACATACACAACAGGAGGTGTGTGCGCGTGTGTGTGCCACGTCTTCAGATCTCCCTTC
The DNA here is from genome assembly GCF_036320965.1 of Panulirus ornatus. Taxonomy (NCBI): domain Eukaryota; kingdom Metazoa; phylum Arthropoda; class Malacostraca; order Decapoda; family Palinuridae; genus Panulirus; species Panulirus ornatus. The sequence goes on along the minus strand of NC_092243.1, from coordinate 59,388,277 downwards.
CTCTAATCCACCTCCTGCGTCTGTCCTGCCTCCTGAAGTTTTACTACAGAGAAGTCGCCCGCCTCTCTCACCCACCATAAGTTTAGATGGATAATTATATGGCTTTTGTTTCACAGGTTGAACTTAACCTATTACGTAAAACAAACTTTGGGTAAAGTTGGCGCAGATGAAATTACTTTGTTGGTGGCCTTAAGGGATAGAAGAGAAAAATATTTTGCAAAACCATGCGTGACTTTTCTCTCGTTAATTTTTTTTTTTTTACTTAGTTTAATTAGTTTAAATTGTAAATTGTTTTCTCTTGAAAAGAATACGTTATATATATATATATATATATATATATATATATATATATATATATATATATATATATATATATATATATATATTTTTTTTTTTTTTTTTTTTTTTTTTTTTTTTTCAAACTAATCACCATTTCCCGCGTTAGCGAGGTAGCGTTAAGAACAGAGGACTGGGCCATTGAGGGAATATCCTCACCTGGCCCCCTTCTCTGTTCCTTCTTTTGGAAAATCAAAAAAAAAATTGAGAGGGGAGGATTTCCAGCCCCCCGCTCCCTCCCCTTTTAGTCGCCTTCTACGACACGCAGGGAATACGTGGGAAGTATTCTTTCTCCCCTATCCCCAGGGATAGTATACATATATATATATATATATATACATACACATATATATATATATATATATATATATATATATATATATAATTCATACTTGCTGCCTTTATTCATTCCCGTCGCCACCCCGCCACACATGCAATATATATATATATATATATATATATATATATATATATATATATATATATATATATATATATATATATATATATATTTCTCACATACATTCTTCAAAGCAAACACCTGATCCACACATCCTCTACCACTTCTGAAACCGCACTGCTCTTCCCCAATCTGATGCTCTGTACATGCCTTCACCCTCTCAATCAATACCCTCCCATATAATTTACCAGGAATACTCAACAAACTTATACCTCTGTAATTTGAGCACTCACTCTTATCCCCTTTGCCTTTGTACAATGGCACTATGCACGCATTCCGCCAATCCTCAGGCACCTCACCATGAGTCATACATACATTAAATAACCTCACCAACCAGTCAACAATACAGTCACCCCCTTTTTTAATAAATTCCACTGCAATACCATCCAAACCTGCTGCCTTGCCGGCTTTCATCTTCCGCAAAGCTTTTACTACCTCTTCTCTGTTTACCAAATCATTTTCCCTAACCCTCTCACTTTGCACACCACCTCGACCAAAACACCCTATATCTGCCACTCTGTCATCAGACACATTCAACAAACCTTCAAAATACTCATTCCATCTCCTTCTCACATCACCACTACTTGTTATCACCTCCCCATTTACGCCCTTCACTGAAGTTCCCATTTGCTCCCTTGACTTACGCACCCTATTTACCTCCTTCCAGAACATCTTTTTATTCTCCCTAAAATTTACTGATAGTCTCTCACCCCAACTCTCATTTGCCCTTTTTTTCACCTCTTGCACCTTTCTTTTGACCTCCTGTCTCTTTCTTTTATACTTCTCCCACTCAATTGCATTTTTTCCCTGCAAAAATCGTCCAAATGCCTCTCTCTTCTCTTTCACTAATACTCTTACTTCTTCATCCCACCACTCACTACCCTTTCTAAACGGCCCACCTCCCACTCTTCTCATGCCACAAGCATCTTTTGCGCAATCCATCACTGACTCCCTAAATACATCCCATTCCTCCCCCACTCCCCTTACTTCCATTGTTCTCACCTTTTTCCATTCTGTACACAGTCTCTCCTGGTACTTCCCCACACAGGTCTCCTTCCCAAGCTCACTTACTCTCACCACCTTCTTCACCGCAACATTCACTCCTCTTTTCTGAAAACCCATACTAATCTTCACCTTAGCCTCCACAAGATAATGATCAGACATCCCTCCAGTTGCACCTCTCAGCACATTAACATCCAAAAGTCTCTCTTTCGCACGCCTGTCAATTATCATGTAATCCAATAACGCTCTCTGGCCATCTCTCCTACTTACATAAGTATACTTATGTATATCTCGCTTTTTAAACCAGGTATTCCCAATCATCAGTCCTTTTTCAGCACATAAATCTACAAGCTCTTCACCATTTCCATTTACAACACTGGACACCCCATGCATACCAATTATTCCCTCAACTGCCACATTACTCACCTTTGCATTCAAATCACCCATCACTATAACCCGGTCTCGTGCATCAAAACCGCTAACACACTCATTCAGCGCAAGGAAACAGACGAAAGAAATGGCCCAACCCACCCCCATACACATATATATACATACGTCCACACACGCAAATATACATACCTACACAGCTTTCCATGGTTTACCCCAGACGCTTCACATGCCCTGATTCAATCCACTGACAGCACGTCAACCCCGGTATACCACATCGCTCCAATTCACTCTATTCCTTGCCCTCCTTTCACCCTCCTGCATGTTCAGGCCCCGATCACACAAAATCTTTTTCACTCCATCTTTCCACCTCCAATTTGGTCTCCCTCTTCTCCTCGTTCCCTCCACCTCCGACACATATATCCTCTTGGTCAATCTTTCCTCACTCATTCTCTCCATGTGACCAAACCATTTCAAAACACCCTCCTCTGCTCTCTCAACCACACACACATATATATATATATATATATATATATATATATATATATATATATATATATATGCTGATAATATATATAATGCTGATAACCACAGGGAAAATGAAACACGATAAGTTCCCAAGTGCACTTTCGTGTAATGATCATATCATCAGGTTAGAAACAAGAATGAGACGTAAGACATACAGCAGTCAGCTGATATACAAGGAAGAGACGTAACTAAGACGCCATTGGTCACGCTCGTTTACCAATGGCGTTGTAGCCACGTCTGGAGGGGTGCGTGCGCTGCTAGCAGCCTCACGTGGTCGCTGGCCGGGGTCTCCGCTGGAGGTGGTTGTTGGGCGAGGTTGGTGTCCTTGTCGTTGAGGGACGTGGATACAGCCTCGCCGGAGGTGCGTTTCCACCCCTCTCGCGGCGTAACCTGACGCAGGAGGAGTCCGGTAATTACCCTACCCCCCCTTCCCCACTCACGCACGTAACCCCCCCCCCCCTCTCTCTCTCTCTCTCTCTCTCTCTCTCTCTCTCTCTCTCTCTCTCTCTCTCTCTCTCTCTCTCTCTCTCTCTCTCTCTCTCTCTGCCGTCCATGCCTCACGCTGGCAGGTCCCATGAGTTCGTCTCCACCGGCAGCAGGGAGGGAGGGAGGGAAGCAAGCAAGGGCGAACTTCTCCACTAATGGCTCCCATCGTGGTCGTTACAGACACCCCGGTGGTGGATGGGACGGTGCTGTGGGGGTCGATAAATATGTCAATTGGTCGATGAAAAAAAAAAATGGAGGTTATAGAAAAAGGGTTTAGGTTTGAGTTTAAAAAGTTTGTCATATGTAAAATCAAGAGGAAGATAGAGCGAGTTTCTCTTGTTCCAAGTAATGATCAACCTGGGTAATGATCAACCTGGATAATGATCAACCTGGATAATGATCAACCTGGGTAATGATCAACCTGGGTAATGATCAACCTGGATAATGATCAACCTGGTTAATGATCAACCTGGGTAATGATCAACCTGGATAATGATCAACCTGGATAATGATCAACCTGGGTAATGATCAACCTGGATAATGATCAACCTGGATAATGATCAACCTGGATAATGATCAACCTGGATAATGATCAACCTGGTTAATGATCAACCTGGATAATGATCAACCTGGTTAATGATCAACCTGGATAATGATCAACCTGGATAATGATCAACCTGGATAATGATCAACCTGGATAATGATCAACCTGGTTAATGATCAACCTGGATAATGATCAACCTGGATAATGATCAACCTGGATAATGATCAACCTGGTTAATGATCAACCTGGATAATGATCAACCTGGATAATGATCAACCTGGATAATGATCAACCTGGATAATGATCAACCTGGATAATGATCAATCTGGATAATGATCAACCTGGGTAATGATCAACCTGGTTAATGATCAACCTGGGTAATGATCAATCTCGATAATGATCAACCTGGATAATGATCAACCTGGGTAATGATCAACCTGGATAATGATCAACCTGGATAATGATCAACCTGGGTAATGATCAATCTGGATAATGATCAATCTGGATAATGATCAACCTGGGTAATGATCAACCTGGATAATGATCAACCTGGATAATGATCAATCTGGATAATGATCAACCTGGGTAATGATCAACCTGGATAATGATCAACCTGGGTAATGATCAATCTGGATAATGATCAACCTGGGTAATGATCAACCTGGATAATGATCAACCTGGATAATGATCAACCTGGGTAATGATCAACCTGGATAATGATCAGTCTGGATAATGATCAACCTGGATAATGATCAACCTGGTAATGATCAGTCCTGGATAATGATCAACCTGGTAATGATCAATCTGGATAATGATCAACCTGAGTAATGATCAACCTAGTTAATGATCAACCTGGATAATGATCAATCTGGATAATGATCAACCTGGATAATGATCAGTCTGGATAATCAACCTGGATAATGATCAATCTGGATAATGATCAACCTGGATAATGATCAATCTGGATAATGATCAACCTGGATAATGATCAACCTGGATAATGATCAACTGGATAATGATCAACCTGGATAATGATCAACCTGGGTAATGATCAATCTGGATAATGATCAACCTGGATAATGATCAACCTGGGTAATGATGAACCTGGGTAATGATCAACCTGGGTAATGATGAACCTGGATAATGATCAACCTGGATAATGATCAACCTGGATAATGATCAATCTGGATAATGATCAACCTGGGTAATGATCAACCTGGGTAATGATCAACCTGGGAAATGATCAGCCTGGATAATGATCAACCTGGGTAATGATCAATCTGGATAATGATCAACCTGGGTAATGATCAACCTGGGTAATGATCAACCTGGGTAATGATCAATCTGGATAACGATCAATCTGGATAATGATCAACCTGGGTAATGATCAACCTGGGTAATGATCAGCCTGGATAATGATCAACCTGGGTAATGATCAACCTGGGTAATGATCAACCTGGATAATGATCAACCTGGATAATGATCAACCTGGATAATGATCAACCTGGGAAATGATCAACCTGGGAAATGATCAGCCTGGATAATGATCAGCCTGGATAATGATCAACCTGGATAATGATCAACCTGGGTAATGATCAACCTGGGTAATGATCAACCTGGGAAATGATCAGCCTGGATAATGATCAGCCTGGATAATGATCAATCTGGATAATGATCAACCTGGGTAATGATCAACCTGGATAATGATCAACCTGGGTAATGATCAACCTGGATAATGATCAACCTGGATAATGATCAACCTGGGTAATGATCAACCTGGATAATGATCAACCTGGATAATGATCAACCTGGATAATGATCAACTTGGGCAATGAATTGATATTAGACCCGCCAGCTGTTGTATGAGACAAGAGCCACTACAGCTGAAGCAGGGGCTCCCTGCCAGCTGTTGTATGAGACAACAGCCACTACAGCTGTAGCAGGGGCTCCCTGCCAGCTGTAGCAGAGGTTTCATGGGCTGCTCTTGGGCAAGACCACAGGCAATACAGCTGTATCGGGCAGTAGCATAGTCAACACCAAGGAGAACGGAAGGCAATGCTCTCTCTCTCTCTCTCTCTCTCTCTCTCTCTCTCTCTCTCTCTCTCTCTCTCTCTCTCTCTCTCTCTCTCTCTCTCTCTCTCTCGTACGTTGTTGCCGGCCAGACTGTATTTTGAACCAGTCTATACAGTAGTTACGTCACGCGACGGATCCTTCTCCCCCCCCCCCCCCCCCATAACCAACGTCTTCTCCTCCTCGCTCTATAATGATGTTTATCGTTATCACTGAATGATGATAAAACGCATGCGCCCAGCATGTATAGCGTTCATCACTGGCTCTTAAGATGTCACTGGAGAGGTCAACTAAGTTCGAGTGTCTTTTTTTTTGTGACTAGGTTGAGGTCAGGTTCATGACCCGAGGTTCATGACCCGAGGTTCATGACCCGAGGTTCATGACCCGAGGTTCATGACCCGATTCTCAAAACTCACAAGGAAGGAAGTTAATAGGTATTGTTGCCCTGTGACCTCACACCTCCCCACAGATGTATGATTATGTCTCACATGAAGTAATGGTAGTGTGTGTTGGTAGATTGTAGAAATACGTAGATGATGAAGCTGACCAGACCATTTGAACGGAGTATTTCCATTTAGATGAACATGTGCGTGACCCCCGGGACTTTATGAACACTAAGTCATACAGTCTTCCATTATGAACTGATGGTCAGAACGGGTACGTAGGTGTGGATAACGCTACGTAGAATTAGCTCTTTGTTATTGCTAGTGATGGCAATATTTGTATATCATAATCGTTCAATTATAAATGACCCATGACTTATAGTTTAATAAATCGTGATATATATATTTTGTAATCTACTATAATTTAAACCCCCTAAAATGTTTTATCTTATCCTGCAGGTGGGTTGAAGATGATGTGTGTGTGTGTGTGTGTCGCGTTGGTTAAGGTAAGGCCATGTCTCGTACTGCTGAACTTCCCACATACAGACCAAATTGCACGAGTCTACCCTGTCCCTCCCTCAAGCTCTGTATGTTTCTCCACTGCACAGTCGTGGTGGGGAAATATAATGTAAAGTCACTGTGCGCCACCTGCTGTGCGTCTCATAATGTAACACTAACATTATCGTGATGACCCACGTCCACTGAGCTTATGCTAATGATAATTTTTTTATTATTATTATTCTTTTTAACAAGGCGCGAGCCGTCTTCCATGGTTTGGATAGCCTCGCCACTTCCCATTTTCAGGGGCGTCGGTTTTATATAATAGTTTTACCTTTCGATTTTCTGGGTTTCTTCCTCGCACGTAATATTTAGTAAATATGTTATTCTATTCGTAATTTCTGAAATCTATATTTTGTATTTACTTTAATTTCTTTTACACGAATTGGTTTTTACATTTCTTTTTTAAAAAAAAATCTTACTTTCCAAACCTGTTTTCGTATTTTCAGTTTTGTTATTTCTAATTTCGTATTCTACTTGAAAAAGGGTATCTCATTTAGGTTGTTTATCTGTATATCAGCGAAAAAATTATTATTGTTTAGAAATTCGATTTCCAACGTTATTTTGTCGACTCATTTTCTATATAATGTTTCATCGTTTTCTACTCTTATCTTCAGTTTCTTTTGACTCGATTTTTGTATATTTTTTCATCGTTTTCTACTCTTATTTACAGTTTCTATTGACTCGTATAATGTTTCATCGTTTTCTACTCTTATTTACAGTTTCTTTTGACTTATTTTCTGTATATTATTTCATTGTTTTCTACTCTTATTTACAGTTTCTTTTGACTCGTTTTCTGTGTATTGTTTCATCGTTTTCTACTCTTATTTACAGTTTCTTTTGACTTATTTTCTGTATATTATTTCATTGTTTTCTACTCTAATTTACAGTTTCTTTTGACTCGTTTTCTGTATATTGTTTCATTGTTTTCTACTCATACATTTTATTTTGACTTGTTTTCTTTACGTTTTTTTGTTCCTAGATTTATTTTATCTTCACTGTCGCAAGTGTCTAACTTTCTTTATAAATATAGATGCAGTATTCAGTTTCCATAACAAAATGTCTTGTCCATGTTTCACTGTCAGATGAGGAAGGTGTTGAGGATCATTTAGCTGGAGGAGTGTTGTTGTCGTCGCTGGACGACCTTAACGACCCGGGCAGATGATGGGCCTAACCTAACCTAACCTAACCTAACCTAACCTAACCTAACCTAACCTAACCAAACCTAACCTAACCAAACCCCATCTAACCTAACCAAACCCCACCTAACCTAACCAAACCTAACCAAACCCCAACCTAATCTGACGCACTTATCTTCCCCCCCCCCCATACCGGCCCCGCCCCATGTCTTGCCTGAGTGACGTAGTTGGAGAAGTCTGTGTTCGAGACCTTCCTTCCCTCCCCCTCCCCCCCCACCCCCACTTAGGAGTTATTGCCATTCTCATCCTTGTGGCTCACGACACTCCCGAGAATCCTCCCCTTCCCCCCCACACCCCCACCATAAACCTCCCCATTCCCCACTTTCCCCCTAAAACACACTCACACTCTCTCTCTCTCTCTCTCTCTCTCTCTCTCTCTCTCTCTCTCTCTCTCTCTCTCTCTCTCTCTCTCTCTCTCTCTCTCCCACATTCTCTCTCACTCACCTGTCCCTGCCTCCAGTCTCTCATTCATCATGGGAGATACTGATACGTTTATATGCTGAAGCCTGGAACCTGGACCTGAAGTCTAGACCTGAAACCTGGACCTGGAGGCTGGAACCTGGACCTGCTACAGGTCCTTTTCCCCCCCTTCTCCTCCCCCGTGCTGGCTGAAGCTGCTTCCCCAGCCACACGACCCCGTAACAAAGGTAATCAGTAACACCCACAGTGATAGAGTTCCACCTCGGGGCTCCTGAGCGGGAGGCACCGCCGGGGTCCAGGAAGCGTGTATACCCACTCACCTCTCTCTCTCTCTCTCTCTCTCTCTCTCTCTCTCTCTCTCTCTCTCTCTCTCTCTCTCTCTCTCTCTCTCTCTCTCTCTATCTATCTATCTATCTCTGCCCCACGTCGTTGTGGTCTACCTTGGTCATATCCCCCCTGAGGTGGTCTCTGCCGTGTCGTACCTCCCGTGTTTCGTGTGTCTCGGGTGAGAGGAAGACGTGACACGGAGGAATGGCCAGGGGTCGCATGAAGGAGAGGAGGGGAGGGTAGTAGAGGAAGGGGAGGCCGGTCACGTAGAAAATGGTCTTCAGATCCTCTCCTTTTCTTTCAGTTTCTCCTCCACTACCTTCCCCCAATCCCCCACTTTTATCATCTTCTCCTCCTCCCTTCCTTCCTTCCTTCCTCTTCCCTTCCTTCCTTTTCCTCCCTCTTCCTTCCTCCTCCTCCTCCTCCTCCTTCCTCACGTGTCTCCTGCACCCTCGCCTGGCCTCAGCCTAAGACCTGTAGGTTATTATCAGCCCAGCTGCCGTCCCTCCGTCAGTACCCCAGACTCACCACCGCTCCTGCCTGTGTCTGTCCTCCTCCTCCCCGCTCGCCCGCCCGCCGCTGCTACTCGAACGTCAGCCCGAGACGCCTTTTATCATGGCCACCTGACTCGTGAGGCTCTGGTGGTAGTGGTGGTGGGTGGTGGTGCTGATTGTGGTAGTGGTGGTGATGGTGCTGATAGTGGTGGTGGTGCTGATTGTGGTAGTGGTGGTGATGGTGCTGATTGTGGTGGTAATGATGATGGTGGTGCTAATTGTGGTAATGGTGGTCGTGATTGTAGTAGTAGTGGTGATGGTGGTAGTGGTGTTGATTGTGGTAGAAGTGGTGGTGGTGGTGGTGGTGGTGATGCTGATTGTGGTGGTGGTGGTGGGGATGGTGTTGGTGGGCTCATGAAGCCTAGGTGGTGTTGGAGGTCATGGTGGTGTGGGTGGTGGTAGTGATGGTGGTGATTGTGGTAGGTGTAGCGATGGTGGTAGTGGTTATTACAGTGGTGGTGTTGGTGGTGGTGGTGGTGGTTGAGTGGTAATGTGGTGTTGATGGGGGAGAAAATGTCCACTCGTGAACGTAAGATACCTAAACCATGTTTATATTTTTGTCTTGTGTGAAGGAAGGAATAATCTCTCTTGTCTTCATTGGTCATGGTCTTCCTCCTAGCCGGTTGTCTTCATGTCCTGTAAGCTAGGATTAAAGGTAGTGAAGACAAGAGTATATACGGGTAGTAGGTGCTAGGAATTTCTTCGCGTCAAACCAGTTGCGTCAAAGTCGTACTTCCCCTGAAGAAATCTGGACCGAAACCAGTTGCGAATAAATTTTTGATTTTTACTGGTTTAAAAGAATAAATTCCTAGCTTTTATTAGATAAGAATGAAGTAGGTGTTCACTAGTTGAGCAGACCGAATTTCTAGCTGTCACTAGTTGAGAAGAATGAATTCATCCCTCATTACTTAATAAGAATAAATTCTCAGCCCAGTGAATGAAAGGACTGAATTTCTAGTTCTCACAAGTTGAGAAGAATAAATTCCTAGGTCTCAGTGGTTAAGAAGAGTGAATTCCTAGCTCATACTATTTGTGAAGAATAAATTGCTAGTTCCTACTAGTTGGGAAGAATAAATTCGTATGTCTCGCTTGCTGAGAAGAAATAATTGCCAGCTCTTCGAATTTGGGGAAAAAAAGATTGTTAGCTGTACTAGTTGGGAAGAATATATTTCTAGCCCTCGCTGGTCCGGAAGAATAAATTCCTAGCTCATGCCACCAGATTTCTTCCTACATCGTTACTCATAGCTCAGCACTGCCTGCTGGGTGTGTGTGTGTGTGTGTGTGTGTGTGTGTGTGCCGGGGTAAACTCGCTTCATGTGTTTGATGTTCCTGTATAGAATTAATTTCAGGTTTGCCTGGACGAAATATGGAAGACATTTTGGTATGCTTTGGAATGTAGTAGTAGTAGTAGTAGTAGTAGTAGTAGTAGTAGTAGTAGTAGTAGTTGTTGTTGTTGTTGTTGTTGTTGTTGTTGTTGTTGTTGTTGTTTGTCTTGGTCATTGTTATTTTCGTTGTTTTCATATGTCATTGTTTTGTTGTGGATTTGTTAGTGGCGTCCTAGGGAACGCCCCACCTGGAGTGAGAGCTTCTTAACGGGACGTGAGGAGGACATGGTCGCACCAGGTCGTGGAGGATGACATGGTTGCACCGGGTCGTGGAGGATGACATGGTCGCACCAGGTTGTAGACGATGACATGATGGCACCAGGATGTGGAGGATGACATGGTCGCACCAGGTTGTAGACGATGACATGGTCGCGCCAGGTTATGGAGGGTGACATGGTCGCACCAGGTTGTAGAAGATGACATGGTCGCACCAGGTTATGGAGGATGACATGGTCACACCAGGTTGTAGACGATGACATGATGGCACCAGGATGTGGAGGATGACATGGTCGCACCGGGTCGTGGAAGATGATATGGGCGCACCAGGTTGTGGAGGATGACATGGTCGCACCGGGTCGTGGAGGATGACATGGTGGCATCGCAGGATGCGACCCGCCTGTGTGTGTGCACCAGTTATCAAGTGCTCGGCCGGGGAAACTTGTCAGAAACTTTATCGTTTTCTGTTTGCTGGAGAAAATGGGAGGAAAGTTTTGGAGGTGTTGAGGCAAACGTCCATCCCTCTTGCCTTCTGGCTCCACGTGTTGTTTGCCTTCTCCTGGTGCAGCCTTGGTTTGTGTTGTTTGCCTTCCTTACGTTGGCCTTTGTGTGTGTTGTTTGATTGTACTGGATTGTCTTTGTTTGTGTCATTTGCTTCTTTTTTTTTGTTAGCCTTTGTGTGCACGTTGTGTGTGGGTCTGAGTAGCCTTTCTTTGTCTCGTTTGCCTTCACCTGGTGTAACTTTGGTTTGTGCAGTCTGTCTGCACGTGGTGTGACCTTTACCTGTGTTGTTTGTCTTCACCCAGAGTGATCTTGGTTTGTCTTCATTGTCTTCACCCAGAGTAATCTTGGTTTGTCTTCATTGTCTTCACCCAGAGTAATCTTGGTTTGTCTTCATTGTCTTCACCCAGAGTAATCTTGGTTTGTCTTCATTGTCTTCACCCAGAGTAATCTTGGTTTGTCTTCATTGTCTTCACCCAGAGTAATCTTGGTTTGTCTTCATTGTCTTCACCCAAAGTAATCTTGGTTTGTGTGGTTTGTCTTCATTCAGGGGATCCATGGTTTGTTTGCCCCGTTCCCTGCATGATATATGGTTTACTGGTTGTTCCGTGCATGATGGGGTGGTTTACTGGTTGTTCCGTGCATGATGGGGTGGTTTACTTGTACGGTTTAACTTCAGCTTGTGTGTGTGTGTGTGTGTGTGTGTGTGTGTGTGTGTGTGTGTGTGAGTGTATTTCATTCTAGGATTAGATTATTTTGATGTGTCACTTGAGGTGTAATCTCGAGCAAGCGGAGTTCGGTAACACCATATATATATATATATATATATATATATATATATATATATATATATATATATATATATATATATATATATATATATATATATGTATGGTAGTGGACACCAGGGGAGGCCTGGGTCAGGCGTGGGTGGTATATATACATCAGCGTCTGGTTGGGGTGGCCGGCCAGCGTCCGGGGCCTCGTTCCCGCCCTTGTTACGACCCCGCCGTGCATAATGACGTCATGCAGAGCCTCGTTAGCCGCGGGGGTTATCACATTTAGGGTTCGTTAATGCAGTTAGGGGGCGTGGCGGGAAGCAAGGCTTGGGTTCCCCTGGGCGTTTGTGATCCATCTCGTCTGTAATGTCGGGGTTCACTCTCATTATCCAGTATGGCAGAGGCAGGCGGAACCGGATATTATAAACACACACACACACACACACCTTAATCACCCGTCGTAATTTGATCTAATTCACCGAGAATCATAGATTATAAACCAGAGTTTAACTACGTGTTTCAGAGAGCCACTTTGCTTTTTTTCATTTCTTTCCATTTGAGGCATTTGGAGCTGGTCTTAATATGAACGGAGATTCGAACCCGTCCGGTTTCGTACTCTGCCCCAGAGATGCGGTAGTGGCAGCGTTCGTCCGTGTGTGGTGTTTGTTCTTCCATGTTGATGACTCAGGATGGGAGGAGAGGAGACAGGGGGGTACGAGAGAGAGAGAGAGAAGAGAGAGAGAGAGAGAGAGAGAGAGAGAGAGAGAGAGAGAGAGAGAGAGAGAGAGAGAGAGAGAATGACAAGGATGTGAGAGACGCGACGGAGGAACGAAGAAGACTCGAGAATGACCAGAAGGAAGTCATGATCGCCGATACGAACGAGAGATGACGTAGTAAGGCATCACCCAGCGAAGACCACCGTGGTGTTTGTAAGCGAAGACCATAGTGTTGTTTGTAAGCGAAGACCACCGTGGTGTTTGTAAGCGAAGACCATAGTGTTGTTTGTAAGCGAAGACCATAGTGGTGTTTGTAAGCGAAGACCATAGTGTTGTTTGTAAGCGAAGACCATAGTGGTGTTTGTAAGCGAAGACAACAGTGGTGTATATAAGCGAAAACCATAGTGGTGCATGTAAGCGAAGACCGTAGTGGTGTTTGCAAGTGAATACCATAGTGGTGTTTGTAAGCGAAGACCATAGTGATGTTCGTAAGCGAAGACCATAGTGGCGTTTGTAAGCGAAGACCATAGTGGTGTTTGTAAGCGAAGACCATAGTGGTGTTTGTAAGCGAAGACCATAGTGGTGTTTGTAAGCGAAGACCATAGTGGCGTTTGTAAGCGAAGACCATAGTGGTGTATGTAAGCGAAGACCATAGTGGTGCATGTAAGCGAAGACCATAGTGATGTTCGTAAGCGAAGACCATAGTGGTGTTTGTACGCGAAGACCATAGTGGTGTTTGTACGCGAAGCCCATAGTGATGTTTGTAAGCGAAGACCATAGTGGTGTTTGTACGCTAAGACCATAGTGGTGTTTGTAAGTGAAGACCATAGTGGTGTTTGTAAGTGAAGACCATAGTGGTGTTTGTACGCGAAGACCATAGTGGTGTTTGTAAGTGAAGACCATAGTGGTGTTTGTAAGTGAAGACCATAGTGGTGTTTGTAAGTGAAGACCATAGTGGTGTTTGTAAGTGAAGACCATAGTGGTGTTTGTAAGTGAAGACCATAGTGGTGTTTGTAAGTGAAGACCATAGTGGTGTTTGTTTGTTCTCTACTGGCAGAATCTTGACCATGTGGACAGCAGAAGAGAAGGGCTGGGGTGAGGAATGAGCTAAGGGAGAGAGAAATGAAAGAAGTCATCAAAGAAAATGAGTGAGGTAAGATAGATAGATAGAGAGAGAGAGAGAGAGAGAGAGAGAGAGAGAGAGAGAGAGAGAGAGAGAGAGAGAGAGAGAGAGAGAGAGAGAGAGAGAGAGAGAGATTGCATCACAAACCATCATGGTTATGTAGGGGGATGGGGGAGGGGGGGAAGGTTTGAGAGGCAGCCGTGTGAACGTGACGTCACGACTGCGATGGTTGGAAAACATAGTTTTGAGTTGCTTGACTTGGTGACCAAATCCTTCTTCATCATACGAGGTTAAGGTCCACCTCTCTGTACATCCTGAACTCGTCACAGATGATGCACCTGCAGTACTGTATTCGTTGCGTTCATTTCTCATCCTTGTCATACAGCTGAATTTCTCCCCCTCCCTCCCTCCTCCCACCAGTGTTTGCTTGGGCCATCTCGTCTTCGTGGCGGTAGTGAGCGTCGTTCTCGGATCATTAAAGTGATCATCTTGATGGAGACGCCTCCCTGCTCTTGAGTTAATAATAAGATCAGTCGTTCCCACTGTCTGGATCTGTTGAGTACGGCGGTACGACCCTGAGATGGGACGTTACGACCCTCAAAAATGAGGGTACTACCCTAGGACAGGAGGGTACGACCGTTGAACACGAGGGTACGACCCTAGGACACGAGGGCACGACCGTTGAACACGAGGGTACGACCCTAGGACACGAGGGTACGACCATTGAACACGAGGGTACGACCCTAGGACACGAGGGCACGACCCTTGGGTTTATAATGGGCTGGTTCCTAACCTGGCTGATCCGGCACGCTCCAGATCTGGGCCACCATGATCAGAAGTAACCAAATTATGCGTCCGAAAGCAACTGTAAAATCCTGGTGCCATACAGGAACAGTACGATGGTTTAATACAAACATAGTGACAAAAAATATTTGTACCTGGTAAAGCCAGCAGCCTTGACTAGCACAGTACACATTCTGACATCTCCTGCAGAGGGGAAACAAAAAAAAAAAATCCATCTGGCACAGTTTGCGACGCTTCCCATATCGATCTACTCTGGTGTTACCCACTTCACCTCACCTCACCTCACCTCACCTCGAGACCACGTATGCCGGAGCGGGCACGGAAGGTACTAAATAAGGCGCTCAGATTCGTTGCAAAATGAAACTTGCCCTAACATTGAAAATGAGCAACACATATGACTGAAAGTACAAGACAATTAACACGATTAACTTATTCCACACGTCGAGAGCAACACCATTGTGGAACTCCTCAATTTCTCACAGAGCCTCAGTTGTTCTTTAGAAAAGCTCGATATGCTCAGTGATCACCCTTATCTCGCTTGGCATCATCGCTCATGTCTTTCCTAAAAACGTCACCACACACATACACACACACACACACACCAGGCAGCGAAAATGTGTATTTTGGAAACCAGTCACACACAAGTCAAATCTACATCATAAACCTCTTCGCTATATAACAGCCATCTGTTGTTCAACTGTATCTGTCTATATCCAACAGCTTCCTTGCCCCACTTCCCCTCCCTTCTAACCACCCGGTGAAAAATGAAAAGAGTAAAAGCCATGTTGGATGGTTGGAAGTAACCTCCTCCCACCATTTCTCCCACTGAGGCGGCAGCCACCCAGTCATTGCCAGATCACGTCTATAATTTCATTATTTTTTCGCTCTTGCCACCGTCGGTAGCGCTTTAGGGTGATATAGGTTACTGATGTTTGCCATAGTGTAAACATAGATATATTACTTGGCATGAATTAGATTATCGCCTCGTTAGCAGAGTATCGAGATAATGTCTTATGCCATCGTTACTGAATTTTTACGACAATCATTTCGGCTTTGCGGCGATAAAAAGAGAACGTTATTGCGACAGTTTTCTTATATCTTCAAGACCTGAATGAGGGAGAATTTCCCAGGGTTCTGGATTTCAAAGTTTCAAGATGACAACCTTATTTCTGCAGGAATATTGATCGTACGTAACCACCCTGGTCAAGGTGTGGGCGGCTGTTAGGAAGTTTCGGCGCTGTACGACAACTTGGGCAGGATCGTCATGTTATGGCCGCCCGCGTGATGATCATCTTCAAAATTCAGATAACGGACTTTTCAAGCCTCAGCCTCTCTACATGGTCACTCGCTGGTGGATTTACTTTGATGTTCGCCTGAAGAATCTTCGATATACCTTCACGTGCAGAGGATTCGTTCCCTTACGTTTATAGGATATATATATATATATATATATATATATATATATATATATATATATATATATATATATATATATATTTTTTTTTTTTTTTTTTTTTTTATTCAAACTATTCGCCATTTCCCGCGTTAGCGAGGTAGCGTTAAGAACAGAGAACTGGGCCACTGAGGGAATATCCTCACCTGGCCCCCTTCTCTGTTCCTTCTTTTCGAAAATTGAAAAAAAAATTGAGAGGGGAGGATTTCCAGCCCCCCGCTCTCTCCCCTTTTAGTCGCCTTCTACGACACGCAGGGAATACGTGGGAAGTATTCTTTCTCCCCTATCCCCAGGGATATATATATATATATATATATATATATATATATATATATATATATATATATATATATATATATATATATATATAGTCTTGTCTGCTTCACAACGAAGTAATTGGCTTTTTCCATCGTAAGTTTGTATGAAATTTATGTCCTGCTACGTTTCATTATCGCGTCTTTTTTTTTTTGTTTAAAAGAGGGCGTTTTCTCGTACAGTAGAGACTTACCATAGCGAATTATGTTATTTCCAGTCGTTCGCTAAGAGAAAAGCTTTATTTTTAAAGATTTTGTTCTCGTATTGATTAAGTTTTCCTTTCCTGTTTATTGGGACATATATATGTATATTTGTTCCACTGTTGTTCATATTTTTCTGATCTTACACGGTGAGATGTGGGATTCCCTCTTCCGTGTTGTATGTATTATGATGTTCACGTAGGTTACATTTCCCTGCTTTCCACCTTCTGGCAGGGGGGATTTCTTATTTCTTTACGGTCAGGTGTGGAATTTTCCCCCCCAACCTGCTGAGTCCCGAGAGTGGAATATCCCCCTTGCGTCATGTTCAGGCCAGGGATTTTTCCCTTCATCACGGTCAGGTGCGGGGATTTTTATTTTCTTGGTATACCTCTGATATTCTAAAGAGGCATTTCTTTTCTTCTTTTTTTTTCTGTTCCTGACGTCTCAGGAATAGGATTATCCACCTTCGCTCCACTAAATCCTTTTTACGCGTTATTCCTTGGATGCATAATCCACTTTACTTTGGCTCCGTGATGATTAAAGTGTTCGTCCCGGTCATCCACGTAACCAAACTGATGACAGGATTATCTGGGGCAAAGGGAGAATCTCAGAGGCTCTGGACCGATCCGTCAGTGTAGGTAGGAAACCTTGTTATTGCCCCGAGGTACACCAGCCTCTCCATGTTATAGAAACATTGATAATAAATGTTACATTATTATAAACATGATTATAAATCAGTTATTTGTGGTTTGACGGGGCGGAGATTGTGTGTAGCTAAGAGTTTAGGCAAGAAAATAATGATTATGCGCGTATATGGAAGTGACGTTGAAGTCTGAAAATGTGTGCTGGTCTGAGTATTTTGGGCGGCGGGATCCGAAGGGGCGTCCGTGTCAACAAAGACGTTGTGTACATTCTCTCCCGAGGCTGGGTGGACCTGTATGGGCCTGTCATATTCACTCATGTTCCTGCGGGCTGTAACTCTTTACATGGTTGGAGGCACGGTAGCACTAGTCACATATATGTCCCCCGCAGAGGCCGTCGTCAGAAGACTGGGGAGAATTGGGTGATAAAGTTATTCATTGCCTGGCTCGCGAGGAGTGACCGAAACGAAAGATGTAAAGCAAACTGAACTGTGTGGCTGGTGCTATGGGGCTCCTGTATCTGTTGATATAACTTTTCATGACCTTTGACCCTTGGGTATCACGGCCTGGCCTTTGACCTGACCATAAAGAGAGGACGTATGTACCTACCTACCTACCTACCTTGCCACGATTCCCTACGGCGGGATTTTGGCCTGGATCAAGGTCAGCGCGTTGCGCTCACCGCGTATCCCCTCCTGGATTCACCAAACTTGTCGTCTGCAGCCATTTACTCCACGTGTGTCAATCCAGAGTTAACTAGACACCAGCCTCACCTCCGTAAAAGTTTCTGCAGGAGTTGGGCAGAATATTAAGGTGTCATGCTGGGCTGTCATGTATTTCCATGCTGTGTCATGTATTGGTATGTTCTCAAGATTATTTGCCGATATGATTACTCTGTTTCCTGCATTATGTGAGATTTTGAGTTCTGATTTATTTGTCTTTACTGTCCTCAGTCTGTTGGCTCTCACGGAGTATGATATATTGTTATTTCCTCTTTGCTGGGCTGTCTGGTTCTAGTTGCTTCAGTCTTTCAGAAGAAAGAAAAGGAGTGAGTACGGAAAGAGATAGAGTGGCAAGGACAGACAAAAAAAAAAAAAAAAACAGCATATAAAGAGAGGAAGACTAAGCGGAAATACAAGATGAGCGGAAACGAGAATGGACGACAAGGAAAAATGGACCAAATGAGAGAATATGACACACACACACACACACACACACACACACACACACACACAAACACACACACACAGAAAGAGGGAGTGAGGGAGGCCGGAATCCCGTAGAGTAGGGATTTAGGTCAATCCTTGAGATTTATCAGCATTTCAGATTGAGATAGACTCTTAGCACGGCTACTATGGTCGTGGAGATACTGGGGCAAAGACTGAGTTATGGTGTCGCTTGGGTACGTACACAGAGGTGCA
>NC_092243.1:59331969-59361969 GCF_036320965.1 Panulirus ornatus | reverse complement strand
CGGCGACTACAGAGGCGATGTCTGGAGAGCTGTGTGATGGTGTAGTAGTGACGACGTGTTCCAGTTGATTGTTCGCCAGGGACGCGGGAGGGGCTTGCTGGACCTGGGGTCTGGAAGGAGGGCTGGAGGCCCTCAGGAGACACTGACCATGGCTGCAGGCGAGGCTCTGGTGTGTGCGTGGCTACACTCCTGGTCTGGTTGGCGGCGCTGCAGCTCTGGATGATGGTGGTGGTGGTGGTGGTCTGGATGATGGTGGTGGTCTGGATGATGATGGTGGTGATGTGGTGGTCTGGATGATGGTGGTGAGGTGGTGGTGGTGGAGTCACCGGGGCTTGACAACCCTTGGGTGAGGAGGCACAGGAGTTTGGTGCCCCGCGAGACGCCGCAGGTGAGGGACTGGAAGGTGGGGAGAGATGCTCCCCCCGCCCGCCACCCGGGACCATACAGCCTACGGCCGTCACCGAGCCACGGGAGGAGGAGCAGGAGGAGGAGGAGTCATCTACGTAGGACCTCGTTGATGGCTGTCATGGCGCACGAGATCGAGACTTTGGATGAAGTGGACGAAGGCGAGAACCACAGAGGTCTCTCTGGGGTTGTGGGAGGTATAAGGTTCAGGAAGTAGAGGAAACAGTCGGTGGCAGGTTAGGTCGAAGTAGCAACGAAGTGCCGATGGTCCATCGGACGTACAGCGTTCACGTAAGCCACTATAGACGCAGACTTTATTATAGTAAACATTGGGTCGAGGATCGTAATTCATTGCAAGACTTCAGGCCTGTGTTGACCTCAGCGTTGAGGTAACGGATGAACCTTACCAACCCACCAGGTTTGGTTGACTGAGGGAGAGAATCGCTGGTCAAGAAGGGGATTTGGTCCACCGAAGTCATGGGGTCCAGCTAAGTCATGGGGTCCAGCTAAGTCATGGGGTCCAGCTAAATCATGGGGTCCAGCTAAATCATGGGGTCCAGCCAAGACAGATGAGAGATTTCGTGTGTAGTTCCGTCAATTGACACAGCTTCACCTGGAAGCTGTGTGGGTGTCTGGAAGGTTTAGGTGTGGGAGGCAGGTGGCGTCACGGTAGGGGTCGTCTGTGGCTGAGGATGGCGAGGTGGTCGTTCATAAGGTGGTGAACACAGGGAACGGAGGGGGTATGGTGGTGGATGTGTCGGGTGATGGTAGTGGTGGATGTGTGTGTGTGTGGGGGGTGATGGGGAGAGGTAATGCACGTGTGGTGGTGATGGATGTGGTAGATGTGTGTGTGTGTGTGTGTGTGTGTGTGTGTGTGTGTGTGTGTGTGTGTGTGTGGAATCACGTATTTGTAATGATCTATTTGTGCAGTACAGAATAGTTCTACACTGGTGGGGACTCCATCTCTTGCACTCGGTCTTTTATCATACATTTACTCGCGATACATTTGGTCTCATCACAGGACGCCCCCCTGCTCTGTTACTACGGTAGATAAGTACAAGTGTGAGTGGCTGGGCAGTAAGACACCCACACACCCACGAACTATATACTCCGTGTCGTATGAGAAGGCGACCTTTTCCCCGGGCGGGAGGTGGGAAACCCTAACATCCTTGTAGGGTCATCCTCCAGAAGAAGGAGCCAAGTGAGGACTGCTCCCGGAGGGCTGAGGCGAGGGGTGTGTTCGTGGCTGGAGGTCACTCTGCCCAGCTGCCTCTCAGCCAACACTGTACTCGTGCACACAGTCAGGGACAAGCTCCTGGTCTTTCACCCTCCTTCTGCTGTGTGTTTACATTGTTGAGTCTATCTCTTCCTCCTTCCTGATTGTAATATATTCATTCCTTGTTGTGTTATACCTCTCACCTGATGACTGCATCCCTGTGTTCTTCATAACATCTCATGTTCTTCATAACATATCTTGTGTTCTTTATCTTCTCTGATGCTCTTTCGTACGTGTGTGTTTGTTTGTTTGTTTAAAGTATGTGTGTATGTTTGTAGTCATTTGTAATATATGATATGATAATAATGATAATAGTAATGATTACTAACGAGTTATAATAATAATGACCAATTCCCGAGAGGAGTTTGATCACCTTGGTTGGGTGTAGGCCGAACGCCACGCCCAGGATTCGAACCCATGCGGGTCCGACCCTGAGCTGGGCCATGCTGACTCATGGTCAGTAACGCTAAACCACGGAGGACCGTGTGTTTGTTTGTTTGTTTTTCTTTCTTTTCTTTTTACTACAGAATTTTATAGTTCTCCCCAAAGATGTGCCATAATACTCAAAAGTGGAGCTTATTCCCAGTGAACACACGTACACACGTACAGGTCGGGGGTTGGGGGTGGGGGGGACGATGATGACCGTGTGGGGGGCTGCCAGTTGGATGACCCAAGCACAAGTGTTGGCAAGCCTGACCCAGTGGCCACACGCGCCCCCCTCCCACCTTCCTCAAACACGATGGAAGAATTTCGCAGTTCGTGTGGAAGATGGTCAAACAGGAGTTGTCCAGCTACCTCCACCCCCTGCGTGTGAGCCAGCCAGAACCTCAGTGGCCCCTCGCCACCACCGCCGCCTCACTCCTGCAATCAAATACCTCGCTGATTGGAAGACTTCACCCACCTCCTTAACACTAGAGGTCGACAGGTCTTACCGGTGAGTGAAGGACCTTCCATCCCCCTCCAGCCAGCGCCCCCCCAAGCCTACCTGTGTCAAGTCTTGTGTTAGGGTCTGTACACACATCACAGTACCTCTGCGTCCTCATCACCCGTTGGTATGTGCACAGAAGACCCTCTCTATCCACCACTTCCTCGTCAGCGTCCTGTGTTGCTGACGGCAGATCAATGCTGGGGGCATCACGTGCATTATCCTCCCCCCAGCCATCGTCTGTGCATTCTTCCCGGGACTTTTAATGACACTTGCACGACCTGCGGCGAAGATCAAGAACGTCTGCACGTCTTCCATTTATACCAGGATCTCCTTCCAGCGACGCAGCAGAGAGCTGCTGGAGCAAGGTGTGTGGGAGACTACCTCACTCTGGCGGTGACTGTCAAGATGTTTGTGAAATTAAAGAAATGTCAGCCAAAATCTACAGAGAGAGTAAGCCTTAAAACCAGGGGCAAGACAACCTCCCGAAGGCAGGCAGTCGTACCCAGAGTGGACAGACAGCAGCAGCAGCAGCCACTTGTACCGAGTAAGACAGACGCACCCAGAAAGACGGACGAACCCAGACAGACAGTCGTAACCAGAGTGGACAGACAGCAGTAGCCACTTGTACCGAGAAAGACAGACGCACCCAGACAGACAGACGCACCTAGACAGGACAGACGCACCTAGACAGACGGCCAGCAGATGGACGCCAGGCTCATCCAGACACCGAATACAACAACGAATACAGGTCAACATAACGGTATGTGTACAGGCGTAATATAACCCCTCCCCTCACGTCCCAGCCCCTCCCCACCTGGCCCGCCAGACCCACTATCAGACTAAGAACGTATCACAAGAGAGACAGATCTTGATGAACACATTCTTTATCCGTTCTGCTTCATATATTAAATTCCTTCGATCGTGCCAATATGTGACGCAGCAGCCCACACCTGTATGTTGGTGACGCTGGCACCGAGCGTCCAAACGCCGCTCGTAATTTCTTCTCCAGGAGAGAGATTCGGGTGACTCATGTCCTTATTTTGCGAGAGCCAAGAAGAAGATGAAGATGGTACTGTCACTCTGCTGTGGTGGTGGTGCAGGACCCCCAGGTAGAGAGGCCTCATCACACAGCTGCAGTCTCGAGGCTGCGTCGTTGTGGATCAAGCGAGCGCCCCCCGCCCCATCACGGCGTCTTCTGTGTCGTGGTTGATGGAAGGAAAACACGGAAGACGAATGACATTAATGCAGGTAGGAGGACGTTGTCATGTAGTCCCGCCGCTCCTCCATAACCACCCCGGCAGGCACTGTGCTCATCAGCCTGTGCGTAAAAATAGACAGTCGCGTGAGCCTCGCGTCCCAGTCTGATTCACTACAGGAATAATACACGTAACGTATGATGTCGGGGTCAGGAGGCCGTCCAACGCGCGGTCAGCAGTGTGTGTGCACCGGCTCATGAGCGGGTAGAACTGGACCCACACCCCTCACCACGCATGACTGATGGACGGGGATTAATGCATGAAAAACGTGGCGTTAATTATTACTCCACGGGTCCATCTCTCAGCCACTGTTGGGGAGGGGTTTTGGTTCGTCGTGTGTGGGGGGCTAGCTGGGGCGGGCTGTTGGCTGGCCAGGCAGGGGTCGCTGTCTGAGGACAGTTCTCGTACGTCTCACACTGTAGTGTTCACGTCAGGGCTGGACGTTCACTACGAGTTCGCCAGGCATGTTCAGCCACCCCTTGAGGACGATGGTACGACACAGGAGCACGACGGTACGATCCCTGAAATGGGACAGTCCGACCATTGAGTACGACGGTACGATCCCTGAAACACAATGGGTCTGACCCTGACCTGGGCCTTAGGGGTCAGGTTAAAGGTCAGACGATCATCCTCCAGGGACTGTACACTCTCGTCCTTCAAGGATTCAAACCCTCTCCCTCGAGCGAGGTAGGATCGCGCTCGAGGGGTCGCAGTGTGGTGGGCCAAGCGTCGTACCGTGATGCATCAGGACCGTACTACCGGTAGTCCTGCCTGCTGACACCGGCCAGTAATACAGACACGTTAACGTACAGCAGATGTTTCACAGCCACCTCGCCACACACACACACACACACACACACACACACGCACACACACACACACACACACACACACACACACACACACACACACACATATGACTGAGACGAGGACACAACCAGACCTCTGAGTAAATGATGCACCAGGAGAGAGAGAGAGAGAGAGAGAGAGAGAGAGAGAGAGAGAGAGAGAGAGAGAGAGAGAGAGAGAGAGAGAGAGAGAGAGAGAGGAGTTATTAATGCTGTAAGTGAGGAATAGTTTAGTGTTGGCGGCGCGGCGTGGCGTGGCGAGGTGTGGCGTGGTAGATAGTGGGAGCTTTTGTGTTGACGTTATGGGCAATATTGATTGGAAGAGTGACCAC
Source organism: Panulirus ornatus (assembly GCF_036320965.1). Taxonomy (NCBI): domain Eukaryota; kingdom Metazoa; phylum Arthropoda; class Malacostraca; order Decapoda; family Palinuridae; genus Panulirus; species Panulirus ornatus. The sequence goes on along the minus strand of NC_092243.1, from coordinate 59,356,924 downwards.
CCCACCTGGACAGTCCAGGGCTCTCACAACCCCCCCCCCCCCCCGAATGACCAGTGTGTCCCACGGGTCCACATTATGAGAGTGTCGGGCCTGCGGGGAGGGAAGGAGGCCTGGGCACCTCCTCTTCCTCACAAGTGTGAGGCGAAACCCGCGATAATGATGGTTGCTGGACCTTGAGTTCCGCCACCATGGGGCGATCATTGACCGGGGGTTACCACTGAGAGGGTCATCTCCTCGGGGTGTCTGCCGCTGGGGAGGGGATGATGACCCCTCAGGGGCCGTCAAAGAGCACGGGGGTCCACTGGCGAGGTGGTCTCATGGTGAGGTACCGCTGGTAGGAGGATCCGCGGCTGCTTTAAGCTGGCGTCTCGTAGGCCGGGGAAGGAGAGGCAACTCGCGTAGGTAAAGTCGTTGTTAGAGTGACTTAGGCGTTGTAGAAGGTAGCGGGGTCAGGTAGGTCAGGTCGGAGGTCATGGGTCTTTACTGTTGTGGCAGGTGGGGGGTCATTTGGGTACCGACGAAGGCAATGGGTGGGATTGGGAGACGCGACGGAACGCGGTGGGGAAGAGTTGTGGGTGGAAGGCCAGCAGTTGTGTGAGGGAAGTTGCTGTCGAGTGTAAGAGCTGCTCTTGGTTCACTGGTTGTAGAAATGGCGGATTTTTGAGCTAAATTTTATGCGTATATAGTGTGTATTGGTACGAAAACCTACACATATATACATACACATAATCACATACAGTACCCCCAGTACCACACACTGTGGTCACACATACACACAGTACCCCCAGTACTACACACTGTGGTCACACACACACACACAGTACCCCCAGTACCACACACTGTAGTCACACACACACACAGTACCCCCAGTACCACACACTGTGGTCACACACACACACAGTACCCCCAGTACCACACACTGTGGTCACACACACACACAGTACCCCCAGTACCACACACTGTGGTCACACATACACACAGTACCCCCAGTACCACACACTGTAGTCACACACACACACAGTACCCCCAGTACCACACACTGTAGTCACACACACACACAGTACCCCCAGTACCACACACTGTGGTCACACATACACACAGTACCCCCAGTACCACACACTGTAGTCACACACACACACAGTACCCCCAGTACCACACACTGTAGTCACACACACACACAGTACCCCCAGTACCACACACTGTGGTCACACATACACACAGTACCCCCAGTACCACACACTGTAGTCACACACACACACAGTACCCCCAGTACCACACACTGTGGTCACACATACACACAGTACCCCCAGTACTACACACTGTGGTCACACACACACACACACACACACACATGGATTAATAAGATACGCGAAAGAAGTAAAGTTCAAGGAAGCATTTAAGGGAAAGAGACCTGATAGAGCATTAGTTGTCAGAGATAAGACCTGACCTTATCTGTCTGGAAGGGATATATGATAGCAGGAAGGGAGGAGGAGGAAGAGGATTAGCCAACTGATAAGACATAACCTTAAATTCCTGGAGATATTGAATGGCGACCCAGTTACGTAAAGGGGAGAGTCACCACAGAAAAGAATTGCATAATGATGCTGATGTTTTGCAATCCTCCAAAGATTTATAATGAACCAGAACAAATGTACAAATATAGCATTATAGGAACAATGAAGATGGTAATTGCACTATGTGAAACACAGAGTCACACATGGTATAACAAGGATGATGGAGGATGTTATTTGTAAACAGATACAATTGGAGAATTTAGATTCTCATGGAGACAGAGTCATGGAGATACAGGTTACAAAGTGAGTACAGGAGAATTTCCTGTACCAGTATGTCAGTGTACACTCTACTGCCGGCAGGAAACAGACGTCAAAAAATGTTCCTTGGTATGACAAGGGGGAAGATACTGCCATGGAAACTGTGTACCATCATTACGAGATGTTTGTTATCTGTACAACTAGTGATGTGGACGGTGAGATGATATCAGACGTCATGCACCACCGTGAGGGGAAAGGGATCACATCATGCCTGAGTCTGAGTGTCTGGTGAATTGAGGACATAACATGATGAAAAGAGGAAACCAGACGAAGACAAATGATGTTTTGGTTAGCATAAAATGATAAATTGATTTCAGTAGGTAAATTGGTAGGTAAATTGGTAAATTGGTAGGTAAAATGGTAAATGGAGTTCAGTAGCCAGGCATTAGGACTCTGTGGTGGAAGGGTTTGTCTTGTGTACAGTGAAGGAATGAGGACATGGGTGCTGTTAGCTGGACATATACAGAAGGAAGGTTGATAAACAGACATATGCTTCACTAAAAGATATCAAGAATCCAGAGAACTTAAGGCTGTACGGAGGAAATGTCGGTATTTGCAAGGATTAAGAGGATAAGGGATAAGTACAGCAGGATGAGGAAGGAGGAGGACAAGGGGAAACTCTGGTGGGAGGGATCAGCGTGGACAAGGCAAAAGAAGATGTATTCCTTTTGTCGTTGATTCAGCAGGAGAGTAAATTGTCATGTGTACAGCGGCTGAATCTGTGAGAGGAAGTGTGAGGGAAGACGTGTGTCGTGGATGATGTCAAGATAAGCTTGGATAAATGTTATCACGGTAGATGACACTACTACAACCTCACGGTAGATGACACTACTACAACCTCACGGTAGATGACACTACTACAACCTCACGGTAGATGACACTACTACAACCTCACGGTAGATGACACTACTACAACCTCACGGTAGATGACACTACTACAACCTCACGGTAGATGACACTACTACAACCTCACGGTAGATGACACTACTACAACCTCACGGTAGATGACACTACTACAACCTCACGGTAGATGACACTACTACAACCTCACGGTAGATGACACTACTACAAACCTCACGGTAGATGACACTACTACAACCTCACGGTAGATGACACTACTACAACCTCACGGTAGATGACACTACTACAACCTCACGGTAGATGACACTACTACAAACCTCACGGTAGATGACACTACTATAGCCTCACGGTAGATGACACTACTACAACCTCACGGTAGATGACACTACTACAACCTCACGGTAGATGACACTACTACAACCTCACGGTAGATGACACTACTACAACCTCACGGTAGATGACACCACAACCCCAACATGAGTTAGATGGAAGGGGAAGATCTTGGTAAAACATGGAGCTGTTTAGAAAAGCCATAAACAAGACAGTTAAATAAAGATCTTTGACGTACATTATGGCTCAATGTTTCCTCATGACTCTTACCCCACACACATGACTGGCCGCTTGACGCGTTGTTGAGGATGTGGCTGGAGGAAGGTAGTGTGCCAGGCGAATGGAAGACTGGCACAAGTCGTGACCCGTCAGTAGGGAGGGAGACTCACGAAGTTGCACCGTGTTGCAGACCGATGTTTCCAGAGGCGTGTTGCCTCTTGAGATACTGGAAACTGGGTGGATTACTGCGCCTGCGTGGGAGACTCTACTGGCTCGGGGGAAAAGGATGGTCGTGTGTAACAAACCATCTTCTGACCTCTACGAGAGAGTGAGCTCCGTCGTAGACAAGAGAAAATGCATGGGTGGAGTGTGTGTTACCTGGAATGGCCAGAAAGCATTTGACACTGTGCCACACGGGAGGTGGGTGGTAAGGAAGGAGGAGATCTACAGACGCGAGTTAAGATTTGCAGGAATTTTTTTTTTTTAGGAGGTTTTGTTTGTTTGTTGATTGTTTGCCGAATCTCTGTTTACCGTTGTGTGTGTGTGTGTGTGTGTGTGTGTGTGTGTGTGTGTGTTGTGGGGGGGGGGGCGAGGAAGTGAAACTGTGTCTTATTAAAAAAAACGTAAGGCTGTTAGTGGTCGTTGGCATCCTGTTTGGTCATGGATGGCAGTTGTAGACTAAATGGTTGTGGTTATAGAGTATAGCGCGGTTGTAGAGTGTACTCCTATGGTGGTCAGGTATGCCCCTGCAGCTGAAGAGTATGATAACCCTGCAAAGGTGCCAGTATAACCCAGGGAGAGAGTCAGTATACCATGGGGGAGGGTCAGTATACCCTGGGAGAGGGTTAGTATACCCTGGGAGAATAAGTATACCCTGGGGGAGAGTCAGTATACCGTGAGGAAGGGTCAGTATACTCTGGGGGAGGGTCAGTATACCCAGCGGGAGGGTCAGTATACCCAGCGGGAGGGTCAGTATACCCAGCGGGAGGGTCAGTATACCCCCAGGGAGAGTGCCATTATACCCCAGGGTGTGAACCAGTGTACCCCGGGGTACAGGATCAGTATACCCTTGCAAGGGTGAGGGCCAGTATGCTGGTGTCGGCCCCAAGCCAGGCGCGGGGCCCAGCGTGGACAGACACTGGCATGATTTAATTAATGGTTTAATGATGTAGCATCAGGCAAGGCCACACTTGTACTGCTGAGGCAAGACGCTCGTGTTGGCTGGACTTCCAGACTGGTGATGTGGCGCTTCACCTGCTGCTGCTGCTGCTGCTGCTGTGTGTGTGTGTGTGTGTGTGTGTGTGTGGCAAGTCGTCTCCTTCGTCCTCAACTCATGCATTACTCCTCCTTCTTTCTCTCTGCGCTTCTCCGTCTCCCAGCCCGTTGTAAAGGCTTGGCTTCGACAAGGACGTTCTCCCGTGGCTCGCGTCTTCGATGATAGAAAACGGAATCACGTGAGTGTCTTAGGTTTTTGTTGTCTTGTATGTGAGTAACCTCGTCCTCTGGTGATGGCGCCCCCTTACCCCTCCTCACTCAGCGGGGAGGGAGACGCCCCTTATAAAGGACCCCCGGGGCTCGGCAGATGAGCCCGTCACTGTATACAGTAACAGGATGACGGAGCGACGCCTCTCGCTGCAGGTGAAGCGTACGTGCGCTGTTGCCGCTTGTATGTTTGTGTAGCGACGTTTGTGATGTTCCATTTTTTTTTTTTTTTTGGACGAGCGGTTGGTCGCTGAGGTTTTGTGGCGGTCGTGGGATGCCCTGGGTGGGTCGCCTTGTGAGCTGGTGTGATGACCCTCCTCCTCGCTTGTCCACCTCCCACATGACCTGGGCATCATCTGCAGACATGTTCAGTCCATACCTTCAGGCGAGTCGGTGATATAGAGTAATGCGCACTGTGCTGTGGGTTGTGGGTACGTGCGTTGCTGTGGGTTGTGGCTGCGTGCGTTTCTGTGGGTTGTGGCTGCGTGCGTTGCTGTGGGTTGTGCTGCGTGTGATGCTGTGGGTTGTGGCTGCTTGCGATGCTGTGGGTTGTGGCTGCGTACGTTGCTGTGGGTTTTGGCTGCGTGCGTTGCTGTGGGTTGTGGGTACGTACGTTGCTGTAGGTTGTGGGTACGTGCGTTGCTGTGGGTTGTGGCTGCGTGCGTTGCTGTGGGTTGTGGGTACGTACGTTCTGTGGGTTGTGGGTACGTGCGTTGCTGTGGGTTTTGGCTGCGTGCATTGCTGTGGGTTGTGGGTACGTACGTTGCTGTAGGTTGTGGGTACGTGCGTTGCTGTGGGTTTTGGCTGCGTGCGTTGCTGTGGGTTGTGGGTACGTACGTTGCTGTGGGTTGTGGGTACGTGCGTTGCTGTGGGTTGTGGCTGCGTGCGTTGCTGTGGGTTGTGGCTGCGTGCGTTGCTGTGGGTTGTGGCTGCTTGCGATGCTGTGGGTTGTGGCTGCCTACGTTGCTGTGGGTTTTGGCTGCGTGCGTTGCTGTGGGTTGTGGGTACGTACGTTGCTGTAGGTTGTGGGTACGTGCGTTGCTGTGGGTTGTGGCTGCGTGCGTTGCTGTGGGTTATGGCTGCGTGCGTTGCTGTGGGTTGTGGGTATGTGCGTTGCTGTGGGTTGTGGGTATGTGCGTTGCTGTGGGTTGTGTGTACGTGCGTTGCTGTGGGTTGTGGCTGCGTGCGATGCTGTGGGTTGTGGCTGCTTGCGTTGCTGTGGGTTGTGGCTGCGTGCGTTGCTGTGGGTTGTGGCTGCGTGCGTTGCTGTGGCTTGTGGCTGCGTGCGTTGCTGTGGGCTGTGGCTGCTTGCGTTGCTGTGGGTTGTGGCTGTGTGTGTTGCTGTGGGTTTCGGCTGCGTGTGTTGCTGTGGGTTGTGGCTGCGTACGTTGCAGTGGGCTGTGGCTGCGTGCGTTGCTGTGGGTTCCGGGTGCGTGCGTTGCTATGGTTTGTGGCTGCGTGCGGTGCTGTGGGTCTGCTAAGAATTATTACAATTAAGGTCATCAGCTAAGTTGATGGGGTACTTACCTTGTTCCGTGGCAAGTGGGGGGGGGGGGGGGGAAATGAGTAGATGGGAGGGAGAGGCACTTATCCTGTATGTGTGACATATGTTCATTATTACACACACACACACACACACACACACACACACATCGTCAACAGATCTTGTATTTACACCTATTACATATTATGAAGGTAGGGAATCAGGGAGGAAACCAGGTTCACAAAGGAGATTATGATCGTCTGCACAACCCTCATCTCAACAGTGACGAAGAAGTTGTATTGGCTAATGGGATTTTGTGGTCAAGACGTAGACCATCGTTACGAAGGGTCAGGTGAGGTCAGCGGTGTATGAGGTAGGCACCATTTGGCTCTGCGTGGTGAGTGGAGGACAGACGAGAGAGAGAGAGAGAGAGAGAGAGAGAGAGAGAGAGAGAGAGAGAGAGAGAGAGAGAGAGAGAGAGAGAGAGAGAGAGACTGAGAGAGAGACTGTGTATGATTCAGTAAATTTTAAAAAGGCCCCAAAAAAAAAACCAACTTAGGAATGTATTATGCAGGAGATCCAGGCGATCTAACAGCCAGCCAGTAGTTGGCAGTTATAAATGAGTGAGGAATTAGTTTACAGGATGAGGCAGGATTGAACGACGACGGGGGGGGAGAACTTTCATAAAGATGATGCGATCGAGGCAGAGGATCGTTACAAAAATTTCTCCCCTGAATTCGTCAGGAGAAAATTGTCTTGAAGAACCGTCGAACAGGATTAAGGAATTGTGAGGGAGGGGATGTAGAGGACGAGGAGGAAACATGCCGGGGAAGTGAGAGAGGGGATAAAGAAGACGAGGAGGAAACATGCTGGGGAAGTGAGGGAGTGGATGTAGAAGACGAGGAGGAAACATGCTGGGGAAGTGAGGGAGGGGATGTAGAGGACGAGGAGGAAACATGCCGGAGAAGTGAGGGAGGAGATGTAGAAGACGAGGAGGAAACATGCCGGGGGAAGTGAGGGAGGGGATAAAGAAGACGAGGAGGAAACATGCCGGGGAAGTGAGGGAGGGGATAAAGAAGACGAGGAGGAAACATGCCGGGGAAGTGAGGGAGGGGATAAAGAAGACGAGGAGGAAACATGCCGGGGAAGTGAGGGAGGGGATAAAGAAGACGAGGAGGAAACATGCCGGGGAAGTGAGGGAGTGGATGTAGAAGACGAGGAGGAAACATGCTGGGGAAGTGAGGGAGGGGATGTAGAGGACGAGGAGGAAACATGCTGGGGAAGTGAGGGAGTGGATGTAGAAGACGAGGAGGAAACATGCTGGGGAAGTGAGGGAGGGGATGTAGAAGACGAGGAGGAAACATGCTGGGGAAGTGAGGGAGTGGATGTAGAAGACGAGGAGGAAACATGCTGGGGAAGTGAGGGAGGGGATGTAGAAGACGAGGAGGAAACATGCTGGGGAAGTGAGGGAGTGGATGTAGAAGACGAGGAGGAAACATGCTGGGGAAGTGAGGGAGGGGATGTAGAGGACGAGGAGGAAACATGCCGGAGAAGTGAGGGAGGAGATGTAGAAGACGAGGAGGAAACATGCCGGGGGAAGTGAGGGAGGGGATGTAGAGGACGAGGAGGAAACATGCCGGAGAAGTGAGGGAGGAGATGTAGAAGACGAGGAGGAAACATGCCAGGGAAGTGAGGGAGGGGATGTAGAAGACGAGGAGGAAACATGCCGGGGAAGTGAGGGAGGGGATGTAGAGGACGAGGAGGAAACATGCCGGGGAAGTGAGGGAGGGGATGTAGAGGACGAGGAGGAAACATGCCAGGGGAAGTGAGGGAGCTTAGCGAGATGACATGGGACATAGGATGGGCAGAGCATACGGGCGAGAAGACTTAGGAAAATTGTGAAATTATTGCGAATGCTAGTAACCACACTGGTGAGGGTCGCCTGGTCCTGGTGTCTCACCATCTGTGGTGAAGGTGTGAGCATAAACTGATGGTAAACAACTTGAAATGGAGTACGGAAGACTAGAATTAAATGCAGTGCTCAGTTAGTGGGAGATGGGCGAACTTTCTGCCCCACTCTAAGAAAGGAGTCTGGGAAATTGTGCTGAATGGCCGACCAGCATCTCTGACGGTAGTCTGGAAAACACTGGAAAATTGGTCATCAGGAAGCAAATAGGTGTCTACTCGTGAAGGAGAGATTACTTAAGCGAGACAAAACATTGGCTATTAGGAAGGAAGTCATGCTTAACATATGACCCAGTGAGTCTCTTGCTGGACAAAGAGATGAATGGGTGGGTGGGTTGGTGAGGGGTTTATATGTTCCTCGATTGCCAGAAGGCGTTGAACAGTCCTGCAAAACAGGTTGGCGAACAGTCTGGATTTTCAGGCAAGAATTAAGAAAGAGACGAACCTTTATGGATGGATATTTATCTTCGTGAAAGGTATCCAGAGGATGCACGTCCCAGGAGCCACCTGGATGTGGGTTGTGGTGACCGGCGGTGTGCCGCAAGGGATGGTGGGTCTGGGAGCCGTCGCTCTTCTTGATCTGTGTCATTGGCTTACCGGAAGGGTTGGACAGATGGTCGGACGCCATGACCACCAGTCACCCCGTCTGGGTCAGGAGGTTAAGAGCCTGCAATGTGTTCACTGGGCAGACGATGTTCGTAGATCCAGACTGCATCGAAGATGTATTCACTGGCCAGATGATATTCGTAGGTCTGTATCAGAGACGTGTTCACTGGCCAGATGATATTCGTAGGTCTGTATCAGAGACGTGTTCACTGGCCAGATGATATTCGTAGGTCTGTATCAGTGACGTGTTCACTGGCCAGATGATATTCGTAGGTCTGTATCAGTGACGTGTTCGCTGGTCAGAAGATATTCGTAGATCCACACTGATGTCTGGAATAGTCCAAGACGCCTTCGGTTGAATATTCCAACATATATTCATTTATATGAGAAATACTAACAACAATCGTACGCTATAGCAGCTTTAGGTCCACGGAGAAGCCTTCTACCTCCTAACATTTTCCGGGCCTTTCTGGCCATCTTTAGCTTTCAAGATTAATTTAGAAGTTTTCTGTTTTCTCTGAGGAAAAGAAGAAAAAATAGTTTTTTTTTTTATCATTACACTGAAAGAGCTACGGAGCATTTACAGAAGTTGTTGAGCAAACGGGGATGAAAAGTTAGCAGGACTGGAGAGAAGGTCTTCTCCAGAGCCCAACTTAAGCTGGACCAAGTTTGGTGTTTATCTTCACAGACAATACATAAAGTGTGTGTAGCCAGGAATGGCGGAGGAGAGATGGCATTTTCGTGGTGGTGTTGGGAAAAACTTTATGAATGGTTTGCACCTGATGACACGGACTGTCTCCGTGAAACATGTATGTCTCTTTTTTTTGCCAGTGGGTTGGTTGGTTGTCATACCCACAACACATAAGCTTCAAGCTTACCGTGGACTCTTTCTTCAAGCTTATCATGGACTCTTTCTTCAAGCTTATCGTGGACTCTTTCTTCAAGCTTATCGTGGACTCTTTCTTCAAGCTTTATCGTGGACTCCTTCTTCAAGCTTATCATGGACTCTTTCTTCAAGCTTATCGTGGACTCTTTCTTCAAGCTTTATCGTGGACTCCTTCTTCAAGCAGGTGAGGTGACCTTGATCCATCATCGCTCGTCTTCTTCAAGCAGGTGGTCCGTCATCCTGGGGGAGGGAACATGGTCGAGTGATGTGTGAGGGGGGATTGTGGCTGCCGGAGGAGGGCCAAAGACCCTCCCCTGGCTACGGTGGAGGGAAAGTGGACAGAAGACGTAGGACGTGGTCGTACATGGTGGTGTAGCTCACGTATTGTACTGCTGCAGAGGACGGAGGTACCCAGGCTGTCACTAGCCTTGAAGAGTTTAAGATGAAGAACATCTCGTGTTGGGAATATGGATGGTGTGTTACTGTGAGGGTTTGTTCTGACTCAAGAATGTGGAGCGCCCCCACACACACTCTCTCTCTCTCTCTCTCTCTCTCTCTCTCTCTCTCTCTCTCTCTCTCTCTCTCTCTCTCTCTCTCTCTCTCTCTCTCTCTCTCTCTCTCTCTCTCTCTCTCTCTCTCTCTCTCTCTCTCTCTCTCTGGTGCCTGCTTAGCAGTCTACGTCCCCCTGGCCCTTTCTAGGGGTCGGGTCAGTGTGAAGCGTTGTGAGGTACGTGTGTAGGTGACACGTCTTGCCTTGACCCACTTTGAGCTGGCCGGGGGCGGTGCCCGGCGGTCATGTTAGCCACCCGGGGTTGAGGGGGGGGGGATGTTGGCACGTGCCACTCGACGATGGTCACGTGTTAGTGGAGGGCGCGTTAGTCGTGACATGTGTATGAGTGGGATGCTGCGTTATCAGCGGGGGAGGTTGGTAACGCGTTATCTAGGGAGTACATGTATGGTGTGGACTTTAACCAGCCTGCTCACCTGCCTGCCCTGCCTGCAGCCTGCCCTGCCTGCCTGCCTGCTCACCTGCCTACCTGCCTGCTCGCCTGCTGAAATGTGAAGGTCGTGTTGTTCTGGGAGGTAGTGAAATGTCACGTGTGGTCACCATAGAGTTATACGACCCTCCCTCTCTCTCTCTCTCTCTCTCTCTCTCTCTCTCTCTCTCTCTCTCTCTCTCTCTCTCTCTCTCTCTCTCTCTCTCTTTGGAGTGACCAGTAGATCTTACAGCCACGTCTACCTCTGTAGATAGTCCTACGTGCATGGCTGTCTACCTGCATGTCCATCAGCGAAAGACATTTTTTCACCGAAGGCAGTGTCTAGCGCTCACCGCTCACCCCCGCTAGTTTTAGCAGTGTCTGCTATTCTTCATCGCGACACACTTGACATACTTCCTGTACTTCTGGTTCCTCCAGAATAGTTTTTCAGCCGTTTGTATCAGTCTCAGCTTCAGGGATTTCAGTGTGACGTCACCCGCCGCGCATGTGCCGCATCGACGCGCAGCTCATGATGACGTCACCGACCATTCGTCTCGCAGATCCCCATTGGTTCACACGCAACTCCTGCACATGTCCTTTGGTTCATCCCCGTTTTCTTCTTTCGTTGTCATACTTGAATCATCACATGTGTGTCTCTTGTTCCAGGTTCGTATCGTCTCTTGTGGCGGCCATATAGTTATTTTACCAGCTTGATTTGACTTGTGTTTACCACAGAGAGAGTGAGTGTGGCTCCTGGCCTGTGTGTGTGTGTGTGTGTGTGTGTGGCCTGACTGACTGTGGGAAATATAAATTTTTCTATCCAGTGTTTGAGGCAGATGGTAGCTTGCTCTCCTTAGCCTTTACTTATCCTCAAGCGTAAGTCGGTAACTCGAGTGTATACTTAGCCTTCAAGTATAAGTAAGTAACTATGGGGGTAAGCTTATCCCTCAAGTATAAGTCAGTAACCATGGGGGTAAAGTTATTATCCCTTAAGTATAAGTCGGTAACTTCAGGTTAAACTTATTATCCCTCAAGTATAAATGAGTAACTTCAGGGTCAACTTATTATTATGAGTAACTGCAGGGTCAACTTATTATTATGAGTAACTGCAGGGTCAAATTATTATTATGAGTAACTGCAGGGTCAACTTATTATCCCACACCATTACACCACACTTGGGGTCAAGGAACATTTTTCTTGCCTTCACAATTAACCTGCTGAGGATGTACAAGACGTTGCACTTGGGCAGGAGAAATGACCAAAGGTAAACGCCAAGTTCACAGTCATTTTTATCCCTCCTAAGAATGAACAGCTTTGGAAAATGTGATGAATAATGATAACAAAATGACGGTAATGATGATAATTATGGTCCCTGACCGATTCATATTAGACCAATCCACTTATAGCACGTCGCCCCCTGTATACCACATCGTCCTAATTTTCTCTGTTCCATACACGCCCTACACCACCCACACTGCTCATGCTCAGGCCCTGAACATGCTGGACGGTGTCTCACGTAGCTAAAACCTGTGCCAAACGTCTCAGTTTCGAGAGATGTTTACAAGTAAACATCCCTTTGTTTCACCACAACCATGTAAGTTAACTACGTAGTCTATTTAAAACATTAAGATGCACCACGGTGGAGAAATGTCCTATAAGTGGGGTTTGTAGAGACAAGGGGAAATCATGATTCAAACTAAGATATATGTGTGTGATCATACACAGAAGGGGAAGGGAAAAGAAGATATATCGAAAAAAGGAAAGTTGGAAGATAAATCGTGGCTTGATCAATGTTGCTATCGGGAGAAGCGGTGGGCGCGACGGGCAAACGGGTAATATCACATGGTATGTACTGTGGGGACGGAGTCATGACGGTGTGTGTGTGTGTTCCCCACAGCTTGGACAGGAAGCAGGCTGGGGTGCCATGTGAACTAGACGGTGAGATGAGCTGGAACAGACCGGTTCAAAAGAGTGAGATTTCAACTGCTGAACTAGACTGTCACAACAGCTGGGGGTTGTGGGTGTCATTCTCTCTATGATAATAATAAAACCAGACAACACTGGGATTATGAAGACGAATGAGAACAGTCGAGAGTCACCAGGGAGGGTAATGATTGGACGACCTCCCGCTTGGTGTGTGTCTCTTGTATGGTGATATATGTGGCGCGGGAAACCAGCAGGTTATATATATTATACACCGTCTGGGTTTATCTCTTCCCTAATTGTCAAAGTAACACATTAATGATGCCTTCTTATAAATTCTCATAATCTACACCATGTCTGTCTTGATCTCGCTATTTTGATTGTATTTAAAAGCCAATTTTAATGAACGAAAAACAATTAAAAGAGACATGTACTTTGCGTATACAAAACGATGAAAATTTAGTAAATAGATGATAGTGGTGAAGGTGTTGCCAGACGTACGATGCGTCGTAACAGTTAGCAGTGGTGTTGGCGGTCACAAGTTACATTGTTCCAGTGTAACTGAAATGGTCACGAGTGGGACACCACCAGTGCAGGTCACGATGACTAGTAGAGCCAGAAGCAGACAGGAGAGCCGCAGTCATGACATTTACACTGCACACGACGTCACAGGGAGGAATAAATTGATGAAGTATTGGGCAGTGGAGTCAGATAGCAAGGCGTCTGTCTGTAAGTCCTTATCATATAGTTCATGAGGTGAATATATGTGCCATTTTAGGCCACAGACTCCCTAGGTTGGTGCGAGGAGAACGGTCCCTGATGTGTCGCACACTTTAAATATAAATCAGCAGTCAATATCAATGTCAATGTCAGGGATGTGATTCGTTTCAAATCTTGTTTATATGTCTCGCTACTTTTCCTGGTTTAGTAAATATTTCGAAATTAAAAACCAAATAAGATAAGAGTTAAGGCACTGACGTATTCTCCCGATATTTTATATATTAGTATAAAGTAGTTTTGTAAATATTTATGAGAGTCTAGATATATAAGAGAGTTTATAAAGTAGAAAACGTGGTACATGGAGAAGGTGGCACAGTGTTTGACGAGATGGTGTTGCCACATGAAGCGCACGATTTTCTTAATATATTCAGGATGCATTACGTAACAGCAACATCTGAAAAACAACAAAATTCCACTTTTTACTTATTCTGGAACTTGATCATTACCCTGTGAGGTCTTTGATGATAATGAAACACCTTTATGAAAAAGAGGAGAAAGTTGACTCCGTCAACTCTCGGAGTGTGGCAGTGTTGCCAGACTTCATTTGACCCGACACATTTCCTGATGCATACACGAGTCTCATTCTATTTACTTTCTTGATTTACTCGTGTATTTTACCCGCGAGTGTGAGGGGTCACGTAGCAATTGCCTCCGCGCTAAACATATTAACCTGACTAACTTGCTCTTGACTCACCAGTAAATCATAGTTTCTTATCGGCTTGAGCACGACGCTACGACACTTGACCGCTAAGGTACGACACTTGAGCACGACGCTACGACCCTTGCGTACGATGAGTATATCTCTGGTTATGATTTCAGTCCTCATAGATTTAAGGGTTAAATGAGGCGTCGATGGCTTAGCCCTCATAGATTTAAGGGTTAAATGAGGCGTCGATGGCTCAGTTACTCATAGATTTAAGGGTTAAGTGAGGCGTCGATGGCTCAGCCCTCATAGATTTAAGGGTTAAATGAGGCGTCGATGGCTCAGCCCTCATAGATTTAAGGGTTAAATGAGGCGTCGATGGCTCAGCCCTCATAGATTTAAGGGTTAAGTGAGGCGTCGATGGCTCAGCCCTCATAGATTTAAGGGTTAAGTGAGGCGTCGATGGCTCAGCCCTCATAGATTTAAGGGTTAAGTGAGGCGTCGATGGCTCAGTCCTCATAGATTTAAGGGTTAAATGAGGCGTCGATGGCTCAGCCCTCATAGATTTTTAAGGGTTAAATGAGGCGTCCCGCCACTCAAGGGTCAAGTTCGGGTGGGCGCGGGAGGTGGGTGAGGGTGGTGACCTCAATCAATGGAGGCTTAAAAATATCCAGCATTAGCGACGGTAATCACGGGAAAGCTGAAAATATGTAGGGTAATTATGGGTAATTAAGGGCCGGGCGTTCCAAATACTTTGGGGGGGGGGAGGGGGGGGGGAGAGGCATCTGGAACCTGGGGGGTTCGTGGAGCAGGGAGAGGCAGTGGTGCTGGCCGGCCATGAGGCAGGGGGAGGCAAAGAGAGGCAGTGGTGCTGGCCAGCCATGAGGCAGGGGGAGGAAGCAAATGTAGGAAAAAAAGTAGATAGATAGATAGATAGATGAATAGAGAGATAAGAGTCATAGATATAGAGCTCTAGAGACAGCAGGAGACCCGGCGATAGAGCTTTGCGGCAGAGTCAAACAATAGAGCCAGTGGCAGAGTCAAGTATTAGAGTTAACTTTAGCACATGTAGTGCAGCCATGGGTAGAGCCGACACAGTAGAACCAGCTGTAGAGCCCACAGTAGAGCCATCAGTCTGGACCAACAATGTATGTAGCCGGCAGTAGAACGTTCACTAGAGCTTGTGTTAGAGCCAGCGGTAGAGCCAACCCCCTTAAGAGCCAAACCATATGGAGAATAAAGCAAGCAAGCAATAGTAAGGGCTGGTGTACCTTATGGTCTTCGGTCTCGGGGGCAAGAGGATGCTATACCACTTCTTTCCATCCTTTAAGGAATATGAAATATTTTTCTTCTAGTTTAGTTCATATTTTGATTAAGTTCATTACTAACAAAAGTACGAAGAAAATGCACAAGGAAGGTGATATATATATATATATATATATATATATATATATATATATATATATATATATATATATATATATATATATATATATCTTTTTCTTTTCTTTCAAACTATTCGCCATTTCCCGCATTAGCGAGGTAGCGTTAAGAACAGAGGACTGGGCCTTTGAGGGAATACCCTCACCTGGCCCAATTCTCTGTTCCTTCTTTTGGAAAATTAAAAAAAAACCGAGAGGAGAGGATTTCCAGCCCCCCGCTCCCTCCCCTTTTAGTCGCCTTCTACGACACGCAGGGAATACGTGGGAAGTACTCTTAATCCCCTGTCCCCAGGGATAATATATATATATATATATATATATATATATATATATATATTGTGAAATTAAAAGCAGTGCAGTAATTGTAAACGAAATAGTGAAATGATTGAAGATAACTGTCAATGATAAATGGGAACAGAATAGTAGGATAACAACAGGTAGATAACCTGAGGCTGGGTGGTAAGATAACGGTAATTAGCAGGTGACTATAATAACAGCAGAAGATAACCATTGACTGTGTTAACAACAGAAGATAACCAGTGACTGCATGTTAAGAACAGAAGATAACCAGTGACTGTATGTTAACAACAGAAGATAACCGGTGACTGTATGTTAACAACAGAAGATAACCAGTGACTGTATGTTAACAACAGAAGATAACCGGTGACTGTATGTTAACAACAAAAGATAACCAGTGACTGTATGTTAACAACAGAAGATAACCGGTGACTGTATGTTAACAACAGAAGATAACCAGTGACTGTATGTTAACAGATAACCAGTGACTGTATGTAACAGCAGAAGATAACCAATGACTGTATGTTAACAACAGAAGATAACCGGTGACTGTATGTTAACAACAGAAGATAACCAATGACTATGTTAACACCAGAAGATAACCAGTAACTATGTTAACACCAGAAGATAACTCGTGACTATGTTAACAACAGAAGATAACCGGTGACTGTATGTTAACAACAGAAGATAACCAGTGACTATGTTAACATCAGAAGATAACCAGTGACTATGTTAACAACAGAAGATAACAGGTGACTGTATGTTAACAACAGAAGATAACCAGTGACTGTGTGGTAACAGCAAAAGATAACCAATGACTATATATTAACAACAGAAGACAACCTGTGACTGTATGTTAACAACAGAAGATAACCAATGACTATATATTAACAGCAGAAGATAACCAGTGACTGTGTGGTAACAACAGAAGATAACCAATGACTATATATTAACAACAGAAGACAACCAGTGACTGTATGTTAACAACAGAAGATAACCAATGACTATATATTAACAGCAGAAGATAACCAGTGACTGTGTGGTAACAACAGAAGATAACCAGTGACTGTATGTTAACAACAAAAGATAACCATTGACTGTATGTTAACAACGGAAGATAACCATTGGCTGTTTGTTAACAACAGAAGATAACCAGTGACTGTATGTTAACAACAGAAGATAACCAGTGACTGTGTGGTAACAACAGAAGTTAACCAGTGACTGTATGTTAACAACAGAAGATAATCACTGACTGTATGTTAACAACGGAAGATGACCATTGGCTGTTTGTTAACAACAGAAGATAACCAGTGACTGTATGTTAACAGCAGAAGATAACCAATGACTGTATGTTAACAACAAAAGATAACCAGTGACTGTATGTTAACAACAGAAGATAATCACTGACTGTATGTTAACAACAGAAGATAACCAGTGACTGTGTGGTAACAACAGAAGATAACCAGTGACTGTATGTTAACAACAAAAGATTACCAGTGACTGTATGTTAACAACAAAAGATTACCAGTGACTGTATGTTAACAACAAAAGATAATCATTGACTGTATGTTAACAACAGAGGATAACCAGTGACTGTATGTTAACAACAAAAGATTACCAGTGACTGTATGTTAACAACAAAAGATTACCAGTGACTGTATGTTAACAACAAAAGATAATCATTGACTATGTTAACAACAGAGGATAACCAGTGACTGTATGTTAACAACAGAAGATAACCAGTGACTGTATGTTAACAAGAAAAGATAATCATTGACTGTGTGGTAACAACAGAGGATAAGCAGTGACTGTATGTTAACAACAAAAGATAACCATTGTATGTTAACAACAGAGGATAACCAGTGACTGTATGTTAACAACAAAAGATAACCATTGTCTGTATGTCAACAACAGAGGATAACCAGTGACTGTGTGTTAACAACAAAAGATAACCAGTGACTGTATGTTAACAACAAAAGATAACCATTGACTGTAGGTTAACAACAGCAGATAACCAGTGACTGTATGTTAACAGAAGATAACCAGTGACTATGTTAACAAAAGAATGGTACCAGATACGGACCAGTCGACAGGACTGGTTGTACGAGTAGTGAGATAAGAAGTGATAAGAGGTATGGGGTGTTATCTTCACCATCGAATATTTCCTTGCTTATCGTTTTCTGTGGCGAGGTGAGGAAAGTGCGATGTAGAAGGAAAGAGTCGAAAGCATCAAATTCAAAACTCAGTTTTTGATAGTTTGACTTAGAGAATATGTAATGTTAATTGATATGTCATGAGGATAATTGATAGACTGTGTTTGACATTGTCAATTATCAGATAAATTGTCTGCCATACGGGATTGATTATTATGTAATTAAAACAGGATGCCTACTAATATGGGACTGATTAATTCAATTATTAAGTGGAACGGTTACCAGATTAATTTTCATGGGCGGTAAAGAGAAATATAAATTGTAGAATAAGGTCGCCCTCCGTTTTCTAAACGTGTTTTGAAAACGTTGAGGTGTTGGCTTAAGATGTGAGAGGGGGGGGGGGGGGGGGGTCGGCTGCCTCTGACAACCTGGAAGGAGGAGGTTTATATAGTGATAATGAATGGTTGCCTGTGTTGTGTTAGTTCACATAGGTAGGTTCGTATAGCTACACACACACACACACACACACACACACACACACACACACACACACACACACACACACACACACTTACATACACACACACACTCACACACACAGAAAGTGGAGGAATGACTTCTTCCAGAGAAGAAATTACCTAAAGTATGGCAATATGGATTCAAGGAAAATTATGTCTGGTGTAAAGAACTTGGATTTCTACAAGAGAGTGAGCTCTCTTTGAGATAGAAAAAAAAGATAAAGCTGGGTTGATTTTTTTTTTTTTTTTTTTTTGATCGAGACTGCCAGAAAGCCTTTGACGCTGTATCTTTAATGGAGATATGATTGAGAAGCTGATTTGACAGCCAAGAATCAAGGAGAGCGAAGGGCGCACGTCAGAGGAGCCTTCTCAAAATTGGGTTGAGGTCACCAGTGGAGTACCGCAGGGTCCTGGTCTGGGACCACCACTCCTCTTGGTAGGTGTGCATGAAGTTCCAAAAGGTATGGACTCCTACTGGAATGTGTTTGCAGATGATTCACAGGTCTGGATGGGAGTTTAGAGTAAGAGGAACTGCATCAGCTTACAAGGGGACTTACACAGATTCCATCATTGATAAAATTCGACTCTGATTAAACGAAGAGTTAATGGGGATGGCTTGCAGTGAAAGAAGGCCCTAATGTGAATATAATTTTTGCAGTAATGGGTGTGAGAGGGACTTGGGAGTTGACAATCGTCCCTAACCCGTCGTCAGAGTCCCACACAGCAGTATTCATAACAAAGGAGACAAACTCTGCTGGCCACGGAGTACCTGCACACAGGGACCAGGTGTGGACACGTTGTTGTATGGGCCAGTAAGTGAAATGTGGGAGATGGTCACCGCAGACTTGCAGCCTGGCTCTGGTTGTGCTGTGTGGCGAGGGGTGATACCCTGGGCCGGCGAGTGGGAGAGTCAGGTTGTGAGAGGTGTTGAGGTGCGGAGGATGTAGCTTGTGGCTGGGTGATAAGGGATGAAGCAGATTATTATTATTATTATAATTATTATTATTATTATTATTATTATTATTATTATTATTATTATTATTATTATTATTATTATTATCATTATTTTCCCTGGGGATAGGGGAGAAAGAATACTTCCCACGTATTCCCTGCGTGTCGTAGAAGGCGACTAAAAGGGGAGGGAGCGGGGGGCTGGAAATCCTCCCCTCTCGTTTTTTTTTAATTTTCCAAAAGAAGGAACAGAGAATTGGGCCAGGTGAGGGTATTCCCTCAAAGGCCCAGTCCTCTGTTCTTAACGCTACCTCGCTGATGCGGGAAATGGCGAATAGTTTGAAAAAAAAAAAATTATTATTATTATTATTATTATTATTATTATTATTATTATTATTATTATTACTACTACTACTATTATTATTATTATTATTATTATTATTATTATTATTATTATTATTATTATTATTATTATTACTACTACTACTACTACTACTACTACTACTATTATTATTATTATTATTATTATTATTATTATTATTAGTATTATTATTATTATCATTATTATTATTATTATTATTATTATTATTATTATTATTATTACTACTACTACTACTACTACTACTATTATTATTATTATTATTATTATTATTATTATTATTATTATTATTATTATTATTATTATTATTATCATTATTATTATTATTATTATTATTATTATTATTATTATTAATCACAACCACCTTAATATTAATATATATATATATATATATATATATATATATATATATATATATATATATATATATATATATATATATATATATATACCCACTATGTATACTGTGGGGTTCTGTAATACCCAGACCCAGTACATAATCACGTTGGTAGAGGGCGTTGTAAGGGTGGCGGCGGCGGGAGCCCCGCTGGTCCCCAGGGTCTGATGTGGGCCGGATTTACGGCCCACGTCGCCCCGGTGAATAAGGCTGTCATGGTCAGGCTCTCCCCCGGGGTGAGGGAGGGAAGAAAATGCGTCGCTGACGAGAGAAAACGGGTGGATGTTGGGGTGTCAGAATGTGAGGGTGGATGGACGGAAAGAAAATGGGCCGATGTGGGAGAAAGTGGGTTGATATGGGACTTAAGAAAATGGACGGATGCGGGAAGAATGAAATTGGGTGGCTGTTTGAAAGTTAGAAAACGGTTGCATATTGGGAGAAGGAAAATGGGTGGCTTAAGGAAGAAATGGAAGTATGGTTTAGGGAGAGAGTGAGAGGGGGGAAGGGGGAACAAGGAGGATGGAGATACCAAGTGAGCGAAGGTACGACTTTTGAGCACGAGGGTACGACCCTGGATCGTTAAAAGGCTAAGTGGTCATAGTCAAGGGTCGTACCGTCCTGCTCAAGGGTCGTACCGTCGTGCTCAAGGGTCGTGCTGAAGGGTCGTACTGTCCTGCTCAAGGGTCGTACCGTCCTGCTCAAGGGTCGTACCGTCCTGCTCAAGGGTCGTACCGTCGTGCTCGAGGGTCGTACCGTCCTGCTCAAGGGTCGTACCGTCCTGCTCAAGGGTCGTACCGTCCTGCTCGAGGGTTCGCAACGTTCGTGCTCAAGGGTCGTACCGTCGTGCTCAAGGAAAACATAAGATGAGGCAGTATGAGATGTCTACCTTACACACACACACACACACACACACACCACACACACACACACACACACACACACACACACACACACACACACACACACACACACACAAAGCGTTTCCTATAACTTTTCTCACCCTGCCATTAACGTCAAGGAGTGTCTTCACAAATCCTTTTAAAGCCGACGCTCTTATTCCCTAAAGAAAAAAAAAAAAATATAGATGATTTCAAATAATTTTGGAACCTGACGTATAATGCAGGTCAAGGAGATACCGGGAAATGTTAAGTCTTAGGAAAAAAAAAATATAAATATATAATGAGAGAAAATATGACATGATCTTCCCACCAGATTTCTGGCTTTTGAGATTTCATGAATTATTATTAAACATCAGGGGAAATTGTTGGGTGGTCAGTTCGAGGTCAGAGATCACAAGAGGTCAGCCAGCCCGGAAGCTAACGGTCCTGCGTGACACTTGAGACGGTAATGTGTTTCTCAGTGTTTTTGTGTGACCTGACCTCCTCTCCTGGGTACGACAGTGTGCTTTTATTTTTTTTTCTGTGCTGTTGTTATGAGCAGGTGAGGTTTGGTTCCCGTGTGCCGCCAGTGGCACAGTCAAGGTGATGGAAGTGAGAAGGAAAGAGAGAGAGAGAGAGAGAGAGAGAGAGAGAGAGAGAGAGAGAGAGAGAGAGAGAGAGAGAGAGAGAGAGAGGTTAGCTCTCCTTCTCTCTCAGCGTATGGGGCTTTACTATTGGTCACATACGTATGACCTCCTACACAACGACCACATCCGGTTCGTTACGACCTCCACTAACACGACCTCATCATGTGGTCGGGGCGCGACCCCTCTACCTTTTCCGACAATGACAGCAATGCCCGTCGTGCAACCCGCCAAACCACGAAGCTCCCACCGCTCCACCAACCACAGTGCATACACGTCCTGCCCGCGCGCCCCTCCTCCCGCCACATCCACGATGGCTTCGGCCAGCCACACCCCACGTCATCACAGCGCGAGTGACAGTGGGTAAGGAACAAAGCATTTGACACTGTCCACCCACAAGGCCCTCACGCGTATGATAAGTGGACACCATCCTTCAGAAAAAATGACAAGGGTCATCCACAAAGGCTGCACATATATGAAGATCTCAAGCTCTACCGTGGAGTCCCATGGGAGCATTTCTTTCTCCACCTCTTTTCAGTCCCTTGCTCGAACTCCCATCACCCCCACACTAACCACAGTGTGAACGTTCCCCCCCCCAATACACTAGACCTCACAGGTGTATCTCACAGCCTCAAGCATTACGCAACAACAATCATAACGCAGCGGTGGACCTTGCAGTTAGAACAATGGTTTGCACGGAACATCTGCATCGCTGTGGATATTACGCCGTTAACCCACCTAACCCCCTGGCAGACACGAATCCCACTTGCACCTTTATTATCCTGAAAGATTAACCACTGCAGTTCAATAAAACATCAACAACCATCGGCTATGACATATATGACATTGACATGTGACGTTCCCTTCGCACCAAGTCTAAACCAGTGTTTGTCTCCAGAACACTCACTGGCTACCAGTTACGGACACAGGAAAAAGTTTCGCTGAGAATCATCGTCAAACAGTATATACGCTCGCGTGTCAACTGTGCTTGTGTCTCGTCAGCCGCCACTTTTACAACCAAAACACCACAAAACTATAAACCACAACAACACAGAGCACTCGCAACACTCGAAGGCTGCGTAGCAGACCATAACTATCGAACATCTGCACATCGAGACGAGAATGCGTTCAACCCCGTCTCACGTCAGCATGACCAGCACCCTGTTCTGTGTTGCAGTACTGACACCCTCTCCCGTCCAGGCCACTTCCCAACACCCACCAGTCTTGACGCAGCAGGGGAAAACACCCTCCTCACCCCAGCCTCGTGCTTCAGCCACCTGTGTTTAAAAAAAATCTCCCCCCTTCCAGCTTTCAGCAGAAGACCACCCCGACAAAACACATTCAGACTAGAATGACCCAACAAACACTGGAAAAAAAAAAAAAAAATTGTCCCCCTCTCTCAATCCACTCTTAAACTCCGGTCCGCCAGATGCAGAAATCTGAGAAAATACACTCCCCAGGTAAACACGATGCACACTCTCTGATATGCGCCCCGAGACGCTCCCTTTCTCTTCAGCATGGCAGACATTGTTTCCTCATGTCCCACATGGGGACAGCAGACACCTGTTCCTCAATTGCCCTGCTGGTGCTACACTGCGTCAGACACACGCATGATGTTGCCACACTTCATGATGACCTGTGGTTCTTGACGTGTGGCCGGTGGACCTGACTTACTTCCTGGGCGCAGTAGAAGCTCCGTGAAGGGGCTCCTGCTGTCGTCAATATATATATATATATATATATATATATATATATATATATATATATATATATATATATATATATATATATATATATTTTTTTTTTTTTTTTTTTTTTTTCAAACTATTCGCCATTTCCCGCGTTAGCGAGGTAGCGTTAAGAACAGAGAACTGGGCCACTGAGGGAATATCTTCACCTGGCCCCCTTCTCTGTTCCTTCTTTTGGAAAATTAAAAAAAATTGAGAGGGGAGGATTTCCAGCCCCCCGCTCCCTCCCCTTTTAGTCGCCTTCTACGACACGCAGGGAATACGTGGGAAGTATTCTTTCTCCCCTATCCCCTATATATATATATATATATATATATATATATATATATATATATATATATATGGATGGGGTTGTCAGGGAGGCGAATGCAAGAGCCCTGGAAAGAGGGGCAAGTACGAAGTCTGCTGGGGATGAGAGAGCTTGGGAAGTGAGTCAGCCGCTGCTCGCCGATGACACACATATATATATATATATATATATATATATATATATATATATATATATATATATATATATATATATATATATATATATATATATATATATATTTTCTTTTTCTTTTAAACTATTCGCCATTTCCCGCGTTAGCGAGGTAGCATTAAGAACAGAGGACTGGGCCTTTGAGGGAATACCCTCACCTGGCCCAATTCTCTGTTCCTTCTTTTGGAAAATTAAAAAAAAAAAAAAAAAACGAGAGGGGAGGATTTCCAGCCCCCCGCTCCCTCCCCTTTCAGTCGCCTTCTACGACACGCAGGGAATACGTGGGAAGTATTCTTAATCCCCTATCCCCAGGGATAATATATATATATATATATATATATATATATATATATATATATATATATATATATATATATATATATATATATATATCTTTTTTCTTTTCTTTTAAACTATTCGCCATTTTCCGCGTTAGCGAGGTAGCGTTAAGAACAGAGGACTGGGCCTTTGTGGAATATCCTCACCTGGCCCCCCTCTGTTCCTTCTTTTGGAAAATTAAAAAAAAAAAAAACGAAAGGGGAGGATTTCTAGCCTCCCGCTCCCTCCCCTTTTAGTCGCCTTCTACGACACGCAGGGAATACGTGGGAAGTATTCTTAATCCCCTATCCCCAGGGATAATATATATATATATATATATATATATATATATATATATATTCTGATATATAAATTTTGACTTTTGAGGAAGACGCGAGTAGCTTTTCCTGAAGATGTTGACGAAGATGTTGGAGTTTGCCTTCAGTTAGAACACCTCGCCTCCCAGGGGACACATTCTACCGGTCAGAAACTTGAGCAGTTGACCCTTGTGTTGTGGACCGTCAGCCCAACTTTAGTGGGAGTTTCGTGTGTGTATGTGTGTGTGTGTGTGTGTGTGTGTGTGTGTTTGTACATGTGGGGCCGAGAGTGGCAGCTGCTCCTCATGTTGTTGTTGTTGTTGTTGTTGTTGTTGTGCATATTGGGCGAAGGTAGTCACTGTCAGCTGTAGTTGGTGGTGGCGTTTGATGCCGTATTTTTTTTTTATTTACTGTATTTTTAACACGCTGGTCTCTCTCCTACTCT
>NC_092243.1:59314469-59326969 GCF_036320965.1 Panulirus ornatus | reverse complement strand
TGTGACCCGCTGACCTGTCCTGTGACCCGCTGACCTCTCTCGTGATCCGCTGACTTGTCCTGTGACTCGCTGACCTGTCCTGTGACCCGCCGACCTGTCCTGTGACCTGCAGACCTTTCTCGTGATCCGCTGACCTGTTCTGTGACTCGCTGACCTGTCCTGTGACCCGCCGACCTGTCCTGTGACCTGCAGACCTTTCTCGTGATCCGCTGACCTGTTCTGTGACCCGCCGACCTTTCTCGTGATCCGCTGACCTGTTCTGTGAGCGACTGACCACTGACCCTTTTTACGATTCCTTGACCTGCCCTCCCGTGCTGTGAGCTGATGACCTACTCCGTTGCTTGCTGACCTGTTCTGTGATCCGCTTATTAACCATGTGTTCCTTTGACCTTGACATGACCCCCCCCCCCTCCCCGGTCACTCGTGCGATTGACCTCTGACCTGTCCAATGACGTCCCTACCAGAGGATCCTTCCGACCTGCCCTGTTACTCCGTACATGACCCGTGACCTGACCTGTGACCCTTATGACTGTATCGTGTGACCCAGACACTAGTATTGAATTGCCGATGACACAGTTGTTTGTCCCTAAATCTTAGGTCAACAGCTCGGCCGAGAACACTCTAAATTTGGGACGTAGCCTTCACGTCTATAGCCGGACACATGGTTCCGGGTTCGAGTCCTACAGAAGGAAGGGGGGTGGTCAGGTGATGGGAGGCGGGGTCCCACATGCTGGCTCTCCTCTGGTTGGCCCGTAGTGGTGAGGCTAGTGTCGGAGGGGCGCTGAGGGAATGGGGGGGGAGGGGACAAGATGGGAGAGGACGTAGTAGGTGAGGGGGGGGGGAGGTTGAGTGAGGGAGGGAGGGAGAGAGAGGGTGGTTGATGTTGTAGGAGAGTTGGAGGAGCGGCGGAGACGCTGCCGAGGGAGATGGATGGAAGGATGGAGGAGTGAGGGAGGGAGGGCGTCTGGAAGGAGAGAGAGAGAGAGAGAGAGAGAGAGAGAGAGAGAGAGAGAGAGAGAGAGAGAGAGAGAGAGAGAGAGAGGAATGATGGAAGCACACACACACACACTCACACACACACACACACACACACACACACACACACACACACACACACACACACACACACACACACACACAACACACGCCAGGGTTGTGTAACGTGGGCAACATCTGCTGTAATCTCGAGGTGGTTGTGGTCTATTTTGAGGCTGACCCTGTCATTAAGACGTCCCGGGCGAGGGTCAGCAGACAGCAGGCTCTGCTTCAGTGCCTCGGAGAAGACAAGGTTCTGGGAGAAGACAAGGCTCTGGGAGAAGACAAGGCTCTGGGAGAAGACATGGCTCTGGGTGAAGACATGACTCTGGGAGAAGACAAGACTCTGGGAGAAGACAAGACTCTGGGAGAAGACAGGGTCCTGTGAGAAGACAAGGTTCTGGGAGAAGACAAGGTTCTGGGAGAAGACAGGGTCCTGTGAGAAGACAAGGTTCTGGGTGAAGACAAGGTTCTGGGAGAAGACAGGGTCCTGGAAGAAGATAAGGTTCTGGGAGAAGACAAGGCTCTGGGAGAAGACAGGGTCCTGGGAAAAGACATGGCTCTGGGTGAAGACATGTCTCTGGGAGAAGACATGGCTCTGGGAGAAGACATAGCTCTGTGAGCAGTCAATATTCTCAGAGAGTAAACAAGATTTAAGACAACCCCAGGCGCTGGAATGACTGTGAGCTGTTCAAGGACCATACTGACTGCCGGAGGGACACTACACTCCATAGACCACAGGTGGTCTGTGGAGGGCCTCTTGACCATGAAGGGCCGAGCCCTCGGACCTCAGCAGAACCCACCATCATCATCCTTCGGAAGCTGCTTAAAGATAAAGGAGGATGGTAGACTCACCAGGGGAGGTGGTGTAGGAGGTTGAGGACGCGACTCACGATTCTGGTCGAGATGTTGTGTCTTGGGTTAGCTCTGGCCCCCCAGGTGGGACGGTGAGCCTCCCGTGTTGTGTCCGACGACCTTGAGATCCCGTGGACTCGGGAGGAAGGTAGCCAATGGGACGTCGTCCTCGCTAGCTATACTCGCTAGCTATACTCGCTAGTTATACTCGCTAGCTATACCCGCTAGTTATACTCGCTAGCTATACTCGCTAGTTATAGCGTTTGTTGTCAAGTGCTTTGCTGGAAGTGGGTTGCCAAATGCGGCTGAGGAGCCTACCCTACCCTACCCTACCCTAACCTACCCTAACCTAACCTACCCTACCCTCCCTACCCTACCCTAACCTAATCTAACCTAACCTAGCCAGATCAGACGTCAATTGAGTCACCAAAGTACAAGATGTATTTATGTTGTTTACTGCCAGAGTAACATATAGGATCACCACCGCAGAAGGATCTGACAATTTCTTTTTTTTTTAAAAGCAGTCAACTCGACTGTGACCTTAATGTATATGACCCACCGACCCTAAGGGCCATTAGGTCAGAGGTCACGCCACCGGATTCAAGGATCGTCCTCGTCGTGCTCAAGGGTGGCAGAGCCCTGCCTGAGGGGTAGGCTTCCACTCGCCAGTGTGGTCGAGTCTCAGCATATCATAACAGACAGACAGGTACTCAGCGTTCCGCCTACCACCGACCAGACTTCAGCGGGTTCTAACTCCAGCGGCTTCGCACGTACAGAAAGCCATGTTGGCGGCTCTGTAACCCGACCCACACACCCACCAGACACTGGTGGACCACTGACCCCCGCCCACCCCCTAAGTCCCGTGGTACAGTGCGTCGCTGCACACATCTCACCACTGCGACGCCAGACGTAGCGCGCACCACCCCACCCCCCCGGTCCCCAGGAACTGTCATGTCGACGTAAGGTAAGCTGAAGGATGAGGAGAACAGCAGCTTGACAGTTTCTTCTTCATCTCCGTAGTATAATTCCCGGGTTCTCGAGGGGAGGGAGGTTGACCCAGGAGCCCAGCTGACGTTCAATATATGTTCCCGTAACTAGAAATGCCGACAATCCCGAGCGAGTTTAGATTGCTCTTTTTTTCACCCTCCCTCTTTACGTAATCTCTGTCTGGGCCCCTTTGCGTCGCTGGTTGGACGCTTGCGTCACCAGTTGGATACTTACATCATCGTCTGGACGCTTGCGTCACCATCTGGATCCGTACATCATCGTCTGGCCTCTTTGCGTCACTGTATGGGCTCATGCTATACCATCTGGACGTTTGCGTCATCGTCTGGGTGCTTACGTCGCTGTCTAGACTCTTGCGTCACCGACTAGACTTTTGTGTCATTGTCCCGGACCCTTTCGTCACGCTGTGGACCCTTGCGTCATCTTTTGTGCCCCTGCTTCACTGTCTGAATGCTTTCGTCACCCTCTAGACACTTGCGTCACGGTATTACTACACCATCTGGACCCGTGTATCACCGTCTTGGCTCTTACGTCACCGTCTCCACACTTGCGTCACCGTTTCCACCCTTGCGTCAACGTCTCCACCCTTGCGTCACCGTGCGGACCTTTGTGTCACCGTCTCCACCCTTGCGTCACCGTCAGTTCCTTGTCCCCTCCATCACCTGTGCTTAACTGCGTCTCACCTTAAGCCTTTCTTTTTTTGCAACACGTCGTGACCTGAAGGTTGTATCAGAGATAGTGAAGTACAGCGAGTTTGAAGACTCGCTGTTCATGAAGAGAAAATTGATCTAGAAAGAGAAAAAATTCCTTTTAATTCCAAAATTAATTATTTTTTCCTTTTGGCTATAAAATCATTGAAATGCACCCACAGTAATTACTTTTTTTTTTTTATTTTTACACTGGGGTGGATTACATAATCAGATGTCGCTTGTTAATTACTTTTTTAATATATATATATATATATATATATATATATATATATATATATATATATATATATATAATTACTGCGTACTTTTGATATCTTTTGATGGGTCTGAACACTGTTATTACTACAAGCGGAGATGAGTTTTTCGCTGATTGGATTAATTTATGAGATTCGCGTTGTTTTCTCTCTCTCTTTTTTTTAAATGTTAAGTTATTGTTTGTTGATGAAATGCTTTTGTTCTGTGTTTTCGATAATCATGGTATTTGTCTGTATAGTGATTTTGAATGGATTATTATCTCTCGAACTGAATTGTGAGCTCGGATATATATATATATATATATATATATATATATATATATATATATATATATATATATATATAGAGAGAGAGAGAGAGAGAGAGAGAGAGAGAGAGAGAGAGAGAGAGATATGGAGTCCATCTTATTCTTGCAACTGTTCCGCTTTTCGAGTCGCGTTCTGTGTGTGTTTGGAAGACCTGTCTTACCTACGGAGGATGATCGACAACAGCGTGTCCATACCTGCCCATAACTTGCTCAGTATGACAACACAACACACCGCTCCTGCACCAGCCATCCACTGGTGAATGTGGACACAGGGACAACTGAAGCCACTGTGTATACACACCACAGTCTGTGTCGTGTGGAAGTGGGGCTGGAACTGTAGAGCCAGTCACAGTGGTGGCTTGTGAGGCAGGTCCGGTGTGTGTGTGTGTGTGTGTGTGTGTGTGTGTGTGTGTGTGTGTGTGTGTGAGGCAGCGGCGTGAGCGGATATTGGGTGAGGGTAAGGCGGGAGTTTTATCAGGGGTCAGATGATGTGGTGGCCTCTCTGAGGAGCTTAACTCACTCTCTCTCTCTCTCTCTCTCTCTCTCTCTCTCTCTCTCTCTCTCTCTCTCTCTCTCTCTCTCTCTCTCTCTCTCTCTCTCTCTCTCCTGAGGGGGAAGGGGGGGATGTTACCCGTGACGTACGTAGGGAGGAGTACTGGGTGACGGTAGGTCCCTGGCTGGGGCTGTGCTACGTACGTGGACATCTACCAGGACGTGCAGGAGACCCGCTGGTCCGTTCAGCACACCATGATGGAGGTGTTTCATGCCCGTGGTGAGGGGGGGAGGTGGCGCTGCTCGGGTATGCTCCCTCCTGCAGGTGGTTGGTGATGCGCCGCCCTACAGTGCATCTAGGTCTTCCACTACAGCGGACGGGTTAGGATGTGGAGTCTACCACTTACACAGCGGGACGGGTCGACTAACTACAGAGGTTGTGGATGGAGTTCCTGACGGAGTGAGTGTGTGTGTGGTACAACCGTCCACATTCCTGTCCTCTGTGGTTCTCGGTGAAGGAGACGACACCATCAAGTCCCAAACGTCAACATTACACTCAGACGCAGAGGCCACAGCCCCATGTCTTGTTTCCGAGGGTCAGCGAGTCTTGCGACGTGATGGCTAGTCAACATTACACTCAGACACAGAGGCCACAGCCCCATGTCTTGTTTCCGAGGGTCAGCGAGTCTTGCGACGTGATGGCTAGTAGCCTCCTCCTCCTCCTCCTCCTCCGCCCATAACATACTCCTCAGCACCTGTCCGTCGGTGTGATCATAGGGACGACCTGCCCCCCAAGGTTCCTGAGTGAGGCCACATCACCTGACTCACCTCCCAGCGCTAGATGTATTCCTTTAACTCCCCCAAGCCTCCTCCCTCACACCAGCCAGACCGGCCTCATAAACTCCCTCACAGTCACACAGCTCCACCTCTACATGAGGGAGACTGCACACGCTTTATGTTATACCTGGAACTGACCTTTACCTCAAGATGCGTATTGTACAGGAGATATGTTAGGCGTAACGCGTAATTAATGCATTTTGGAGAACTGTTGGGAAGTTACCCTTGCTTGTCTCCATGAACAAAGGCTAACTGTGTGTGTGTGTGTGTGTGTGTGTGTGTGTGTGTGTTGGCATTGCTAAAAGAGTTGGTTCACAAATACCTGGATATAGAAAGATAGCAGAGGGAGGCAGACATTTTATGTTTGTTATTTATAAAAGATCTAAAGAACGTAAATAAGTTGCAAGTGTTTACTGTCTCCGGTCATACATGTTGCCACAGTCATCACGTAGCCGGCTCCTCACTGGCTGGACGGCAGTTCACCGTTCGTTGGATGGCCCACTGCGCCATTTATTTCGTTCAGCACAACATTTTGTACCGCAGTCGTCCACTGTTACGTGGCCAGATGCCCTGGGTAATGTCAGAGGCTGTGCGATGTTGCTTCTTGTATTTATGGAATAGCTGATCAACCACCACGCCATTTTGAATCATTTTTTATTGATGTGTCATTTGGTGCGACACTCTTTTGTTGCTACCCATGAGAGCGGGACATTTAAAAAGGCTTTTTTTAACGGACGGTGGTGCAAAGGCCCTTTTTTTTTTTTTAAAGGCCGTAAGTTATTCTTGTTCAGTTTATTTGTAGATACTTCATAGGAGGCAAGTTGCTGTTATCATGGAAAACCTTTTATATATATATATTTTCTTTCTTTTTCTTTCAAACTATTCGCCATTTCCCGCCTTAGCGAGGTAGCGTTAAGAACAGAGAACTGGGCCTTTGAGGGAATATCCTCACCTGGCCCCCTTCTCTGTTCCTTCTTTTGGAAAATTAAAAAAAGATAATGAGAGGGGAGGATATATATATATATATATATATATATATATATATATATATATATATATATATATATATATATTATTTCTAGGGATAAGGAAGAAAGAATACTCCCACGTATTCCCTGCGTGTCGTAGAAGGCGACTAATAGGGGAGGGAGCGGGGGGCTGGAAATCCTCCTTTCTCGATTTTAATTTTCCAAAAGAAGGAACAAAGAAGGGGGCCAAGTGAGGATGTTCCCTCTGATGCTCAGTCCTCTGTTCTTAACGCTACCTCGCTAACGCAGGAATTGGCGAATATGTATGGGAAAAAAAAAAAAAAAATATATATATATATATATATATATATATATATATATATATATATATATATATATATATATATATATATATATATATATATATATATATATATATATATTCATTAGTCGTGCTATGTTATGTCTAGAAACGTATATCAAATCATGAACATTCTAAATTAGTGATATAAGAATAATGAAAACATTGTGATTAATGAGACATTACTAAAAGATATGCAAAAGAAAAAAAAGTTGATTTATAAAGAGTTAAGTTGTCCGGAAACATTATTGGAACAAAATAGGGAGAAGGGATAGATACTATGTATATTATCCACTGAATCAAAGTTTTTTCGCGAACATCTGCGATAAATATATTTCTAAGAACGTCTGTAACTGCAGTAACCATTGCATAGACATGAATTGGATAATTCCACAGATAAAATGGCGCAAGGAAAGTAAAAAAAAAAAACGATTAAATTGGGAAGTAACATCATGCCAACGCTGCTTGTAGGTTCCATGGCGATATTTACGATTCAAACTATTAAGAACCTCCAGGGTATATGGCTGTGGTACTGGGCCTCAGCCTCAGGGATCAACTATTATCACATAATTCTCCCCCCTTTCCGTGGTACCACCCTCCTCCCTCCGCTGCCAACCCTCACCAGATTATCGGGGAAGCTCACGACACTCATTCCAGACGGGCGTCGGGCGCGTTATTGGCACCAGTAGCAACATATATATCCTGAACGTTCAGTCATTGCATCACAGAGAACCTGCAGCCTTCCAGCAAATATTGTAGATATATATTGACGCCTCGAACTCACCTTCTGGAACCATCTGGTCGCGTCGGGAGCCCAGATATCTGTTGTGGAAATATTTCGTTTTCTGTTTAAACTCGAGAGATTTAGGGAAAATAGATTATTATTATTGTTATTATTATTATTATTATTATTATTATTATTATTATTATTATTATCATTATTATTATTATTATTAACTACTTTTTTCGAATTGCTTCTTACATACCATTTCTCATTTATTAGTTATTTTTATTTGCTTTTGGAACTTTATATTTACTTTTCCAATTGGATTTATCTCCTTAAGTTTGTTTGTCGTTATTTCTGAAACTTATTTTGTTACTAAGTGCCGGTGGTTCCCATGTGCAACACATTCTGCTCTTCTGTGTCTATAAGACTTCGGGTATTTACATTGTGCTCCCCCCAGTAAACACATCTGTTCCTTATCTCATGTTATGTGCTGTTGTCTTACATGGTTTTTTCTGTGTTTGTGTCAGTCACGTCTTTAAAGTATCTTTAATGATAATGATGGTAATATTATCATCAAGAGTATTATTATTACTATCCCGAATCGTAGAAAATCATAATGTATTACCCATTGTACGTGTTTGTCCAACCGTCTGTCCGTTCAAATGATATCCAGAAATAATTAACAACTTTTGCATCGTATTGCTTTGACATGGTATGTGTAGGTCTTGTTCTAGTGTTATGTTGATGCGGACACGACGTGCTCCAGCCACGTATTATTCCTGTCACGTATTTTTGCAGTACCAACAGATGGTTCAGCTGACTGCGTCCGGGTCTTTGTCTGTGTGGGTCCCAGCCCCGGGATGTTATCTGGGCCAGTGTCTGTGTGGGTCCCAGCCCCGGGATGTTATCTGGGCCAGTGTCTGTGTGGGTCCCAGCCATGGAACGTTGATCTGGGCCAGTGTCTGTGTGGGTCCCAGCCACGGGACCTTGTCTGGGCCAGTGTCTGTGTGGGTCCCAGCCACGGGACCTTGTCTGGGACAGTATCTGTGTGGGTCCCAGCCACGGGACCTTGTCTGGGCCAGTGTCTGTGTGGGTCCCAGCCACAGGACCTTGTCTGGGCCAGTGTCTGTGTGGGTCCCAGCCACGGGACGTTGTCTGGGCCAGTGTCTGTGTGGGTCCCAGCCACGGGACCTTGTCTGGGCCAGTGTCTGTGTGGGTCCCAGCCACGGGACGTTGTCTGGGACAGTGTCTGTGTGGGTCCCAGCCACAGGACCTTGTCTGGGACAGTGTCTGTGTGGGTCCCAGTCACGGGACCTTGTCTGGGCCAGTGTCTGTGTGGGTCCCAGCCACGGGACCTTGTCTGGGCCAGTGTCTGTGTGGGTCCCAGCCACAGGACCTTGTCTGGGACAGTGTCTGTGTGGGTCCCAGCCACGGGACCTTGTCTGGGACTGTTTGGGTCGGTGTTGTCGTTCAAGCCGCCCACATCAGCTCTCTTGCTGCCGTAAAAGAAAACAAATGACAAATCTTCCTCAATTTTTAGATATTCCTGAAGTTATATCTGGTTTTTCGATATTTTTTCCCTCTGTTTTTGTCTGTCATTTTCAAAATATTGCTTGTTAGTTTTTTGTTCTGTTTTTCTTCTCTTTTCACTTTTCAGTTCCCAAAATCCTCTTCGGAATACTTTGGGTTTCCCCTTAAATTTTTCTACCTCCATTTTCAATGTTTTCTCTGTATTATTTTGGTATTTTTCAAAGTAACTACTTTTGAGAATGTTTTAGTCAGCCGGTGTTGCATAGTTCATTTTTCTGGGATTAAGATATTTTTCTCTCTCACCTGCACAGGGTTATCGCATTTGTCTTCCCCCAGTGTTCGTTGTGTCTCCATAAAACTGTCGGTCCCATCTGCTTCCCACTGTGTTCGTTCCCGTGTATGTGGCACAGTTGCCATACCCCGTGTTGGCTGTGCCGCCACAACCCCACAGGGTTCCCGCCACACTGGCTGGCTGTTTCACGTCTCTCTGCTTCGTGTGGACATGACTTGTTTCTGGGTATGGATTCACTTGACTGGTAAAAAGATATGTATATATACATATTTTCTACCTCGATATGTTTCGTCTACTTTATGATAAGGAGCTGTTATGTATTACTGGTTATCTTCATACATCTTTCATACTTCCCTGGTTTGTGTTTGTATATATGTATTTTTGTATGCGTCTTGAGTTCTTTCAGTTTCTTTGAGATGAGACGTGAATTCTTGCTAGGTAGCTATGATGAGGTGCTGAAGTAGAAAGCTGGCTGCTCGCTCGTCCATGGTAGGTAAGGTCATAGATAAAGAAGATACTGAAGGGCATCCTCCTTCTGAGTAGCCAGACGGGCAAAATCAAACTCATATATGAGTGTGATAACAAAATGTTGCATAGGAAATCAACCACACACACAGTGTCTGTTAGGTTCATGTGGTAAAGTTCATGGACGGGTTGCTAGGCTGAAATATGCCTTGTGCTTATAGTAAGTCAGTCAAAATAGATAACAAGGACTGCATGAGGAGGAGGTCAACGAGGTACGCCAAGAACTTTTTTTTGGTGATCATTTTAGACACTATGGATGTTGACGTAAGTCAGTTTTGCACGATGTTGGTTTTGTAGGAATTTATTAAACAACTAGTTTTCAGGCACAATGTATTATACACGTATGTACATTATTGTATTCTCATAAAAGTGTCATTAGTGTGGCAATATAAATATTACATGGCGGTTTGATTATTACGAATATATGACTTCTGAAATATTTTAGAAAAATGATTTTGCATCCCTTAGCCTCACTGTTTAGCCAATATTCCCATAACTGTGTCACATGAAGCTGTAGATATGTCATAGAAATTTGCCACAACAGATGCTACGGAGAGGTTTGTGTGCCTTAGAATTATGATGCTTCCATGTACATGATAATGTTACATTACATGTTGGCCGCACTGGGTTGTGACCCTCAGTTCGGCTGGCCATAACCTGGAAATAACTAGCCAGACGCGGCCATACGTTGCCTCTGTGTCCACATTGTGTTGAATTTAAATACGGGGGAAAAGAGATGGCAGTTCCAGCATCACCGAACCAGTCGTGAGAAATTGGCATAGTTGATCTGGAGTTCCATGTTTTGTACTCTCTAGCTCTTTTTGATTGTAACACCATCTTGGTTATCTGAGGTGGTCCACATATACGTATAAGTTAAGGTAGAAGCACGTACCATCAACTTTCACACCCTTTCCCAGGCGTGCATTTCATTCGTCTTCATTATCTGGGGTTCTCTTGAATTAGATGTCGTTAGTCTCATTGTACTGCTGAACCGTCTGGTAGAGCTGGTAGAACTTACATCATTGTCGACCAGTACGGGCCAGCCAGCCAGCCAGCCACTCCTCTGCTGGGGATAAGATCGTAAGGCGAGGTACTATAGCAGCAGGCAGGGCGTGTGGGTCGAGACCAGTTCTACCGGGCAGCAAGCAAGAAGCCTTCCGCTTAGTGGAGCCACATCCACCTTGTGAATGGACCTATCTCATGCAAGCTGCGATATCATCCAGGATGGCTGGCTGAAGCTTCGTGCAGCTTGTGCTGAAGCTCGACCCAACCTGAGTTGAGGCAGAAGCCATGATTTTCACGACGGGTTATCCCAGCTCTTGTGTCTGTGTGTTCAGCTGTAACGCCAGAGATTCACTAAGGATCATGTTCTCCCGCTGGACCCTGCGTGCTCCTAGTAGTATTTCAGAGTTATCCTTCGTTTCTCGCGTTCGCGAGGTAGCGCTAGGAACAGATGAAGACACCGTATTCGTTCACATCCATTCTCTAGCTGTCATGTGTAATGCACAGAAACCACTACTCCCTATCCACATCCAGGCCCCACTGACCTTTCCATGGTTTACCCTAGACGTTTCACATGCCCTGGTTCAGTCCGTTAACAGCACGTCGACCCTGGTATACCACATCGTTCCAGTTCGCTCTTATCCCTGGCATACTTTTCATCCTCCTGCATGTTCAGACCTCGACCTCTTAAGATATTTTTCTGTCCATCTTTCAGTCTCCTTTCCTCCTTCACTATATATATTTACTCTTTCCACTGGTGATTGTGCATATATATATATATATATATATATATATATATATATATATATATATATATATATATATATATATATATATATATATATTACTTGTACTCTCAACATTCCCATTGATATAGTAGTATTTATTATACATCCTTTAAACCATCCTAATTTTCTTGTATCAAAATCTTTATTTCTTGAAATCATAAAATTATGTATCAAAGGCTCTGCAGAGAATGTTATGCTCGTAGGTTGTTATCTTCCATCAGCTTATAATTGAATAAGAAAATAACTATATGTTACCAGTTCTACAATGCCTCTCTGACAGGGGCTGGCAACACGTTTCTGATCAACATTTTCATAAAACCCACCAATGTTTGTTCATACATACATTATTATTCTACGCAGCATGATAGAGTTTGAAAAGCAGTATTTTTTGCGTGCTCCCTCGTGCATTACGTATTCGCCGTACTAAATCCATAGATGAGGAGTTTGAGAATATTTATAATACTGGATTAAAGTTAGTGTACGAGAGGTCCTTCACATGCACGTCTCTTAATCTGGCTAAGATATGATTTTACAGAGTTCACCCCAAGCCTCCTTATGAGACCAGGAATGTTTTAATTTTGCCATTTAGTGATTATACTCTACTTCCCCACGTCTGCCTCAAGCCTTATATGTAAATGTAGATTTCAGCAGTGCCAGTACTGTGAAGAATATTGTAATGATAAAACTCACCAGAAAAGACTGTTGGATATGTGTACAGAATACCCTGTACAGATCGTAATGTGTTGTATGTGAGACAGACTGATGAGGATATCTCTGCTAGCTTTAAGCATCTTCATTATATATATACACG
>NC_092243.1:59264469-59309469 GCF_036320965.1 Panulirus ornatus | reverse complement strand
GGCGGGGCTGGCCGGCCGGCTGGGCGACCCTGTGTGGTAGGCGTGGTGGCCAGACGACGGAGAACAACGTGGTTTCCCCCTCCCGCGTGGCCTGGGTGGTGGACGGATTAAAGGTTGTGTCGGTCTGTGGTTTGGTCTGCATTAAGGGAGGGGGCCAGTCAGCGGGGAGAGGGGCGGGCGTCGCAGGATCAAGGCAACTGCGCCACCCTGCAGCGGAATGTTGTGTTCATCTTGGGTTCGTGGCTGTTGTGGGTGTGATGCGAAGGAGGGAGGTGGGTGAGGACGCAGGATCTGCGTCACGTCGTCCCGAGCCTTGTGGAGAAATGTTTAGTTCGCCTGGCATGACACTGGCGCGAGTGGTCGTGACAGCAGTGGCAGGTTGTCACGAGCCGAGGCTGGGGTGTGAGCGGCGGGAGGGGGAGGGGGCTGACCTGACCTACTTGACCTCCCCTTGGAATGGTCGCCTTTGCGATTTATGTCTGCTAATCGGTGTTTGTCTGTATGTGATGTCCTTTGTACAGTTATAAATTATACTGTGCGAGGAAGGAGTCGTACACACTCGTGGGGCTCCATCTCTTCGTACTTCTGTGTCTGCTTTTAAATCAGTTGTCTGCATCAGTGTGGAACGTTACTCAATGTTTTCTATATTACAAAAGTAATCAGGTTCAAGAATATGGCATTATATATTTTCCTCCATCTCTCATGCTTTCAACTTGTCTGTTCGTCACGGACACGTTGCTCTTCTTCATGAGGAGCCCAGCACGTCCTACCACACAGGAGCAGTGGACGAGGCTCTCCGTTGATACCATCCATACCGGGACTTGTTTACCAAATGGCGTCCTAGCTACGTCTCTTCGTTGTTTATCAACTGACTGTTATATTTCTCTCTTGTGTCTCCCCTGATGATGAGATTATTACACAAAAGTGCACTTGGGAACTTATCATGCTTCATTTTCCCCATGGACTCATAGGAATATATATATATATATATATATATATATATATATATATATATATATATATATATATATATATATATATATATATATATATATATATATATATACATACACACACAACACCCAGACACAACACCCCAGACACAACACTTAGACACAACACCAAGACACTACCCAGACACAATACTCAGACACTGCCCAGACACAACACCCCACGCGCAGTACGC
The DNA here is from genome assembly GCF_036320965.1 of Panulirus ornatus. Classification (NCBI taxonomy): domain Eukaryota; kingdom Metazoa; phylum Arthropoda; class Malacostraca; order Decapoda; family Palinuridae; genus Panulirus; species Panulirus ornatus. The sequence goes on along the minus strand of NC_092243.1, from coordinate 59,308,283 downwards.
AGACACTAGCCAGACACGCAGGATACCAACACACAGACACACAGACACACACCTCTCCACTGCCTCCTCAACAAAGGGAACATATCTCCGAGTGTTGTGGGCGAGAGACGAGCTGCTGCTGTTTTCAGAGTAGCCATCACAATTGTGGTAGGGGACCGCCCCTGGGAGGGAGGATGGTGGGAACTGAGAGACAATTGCCGGGGTATGACCGCTGGGAGACTGGGGGGGGGGGGGGGGGGGGGAAGTGGGGTGTCGTGGAGGATGTGGTGGTCGCTCTCTTTGTTACCGTATATTGATGGCTTCGCGTGGCCAGCGGGGTGTGTGTGGGCGGTGCGGGTATATGAGTGGGTGGTGTGGGTATATGAGTGGACGGTGTGGGTATATGAGTGGGCGGTGTGGGTATATGAGTGGGTGGTGTGGGTATATGAGTGGGTGGTGTGGGTATATGAGTGGGCGGTGTGGGTATATGAGTGGGTGGTGTGGGTATATGAGTGGGTGGTGTGTGTATATGAGTGGGTGGTGTGGGTATATGAGTGGACGGTGTGGGTATATGAGTGGGCGGTGTGGGTGTATGTGTGTTAGTACCTTGTCTCCAGTGGTGTGTGGGTGACGATTTATTCCCTGCTCTAGTGGTAGAATGATCACGACAGTGGTTGTACGTGGGGGATGTGTTGGTAGCGTTGTCAAGGGGTGACGGGTGTCAGTGGCAGTGTTTTCAGGGAGATGATAGATAGTTACTGGTGTTGTCAGGGTGATGTTTGAAGGTGGTAGTGTTGTCGTACCAACATGTTCAAGGGTCGTACCATCGTCCTCGAGGGTCGTATCATAGTCTTCGAGGGTCGTGCCATCGTCCTCGAGGGTCGTACCTTTGTCCTCGAGGGACCTACCATCATGTTCACAGGTCGTGCCATCGTTCTCGAGGGTTGCACCATCGTCCTCGAGGGTCGTACCTTTGTCCTCGAGGGACGTACCATCATGTTCAAGGGTCGTGCCATCGTCCTTGAGGGTCGTAACATCGTCCTCGAGGGTTACACCATCGTCCTCGAGGGTCGTACCTTCGTCCTCGAGGGACGTAACATCGTCCTCGAGGGTTGTACCTTCGTCCTCGAGGGACGTACCATCATGTTCACGAGTCGTGCCATCGTCCTCGAGGGCCGTAACATCGTCCTCGAGGGTCGTAACATCGTCCTCGAGGGTCGTGCCATCGCCCTTAAGGGTCGTAACATCGTCCTCGAGGGTTGTCACATCGTCCTCGAAGGTCGTAACATCGTCCTCGAGGGTTGTCACATCGTCCTCGAGGGTCGTAACATCGTATTTATGAATGTATTACGTATTTTACCTGTGGTAACATTTCGTATCTTGTCTCTTTCCAGGTAACGTGTGACGCGGCGTGTGTCAGGCGAGTGCCGCCGTAACGTGCTAGGAGTGTGACAGGTCGTGTTACATCGTAACGTGCTGTGAGTAGTGTCACTGCCTGTGTGGTGTGTTATTTAGTCATCATTCGTCCTGCATTCTAATACTCACGACTCAGTAATGAATATCACACACACACACACACACACACACACACACACACACACACACACACACATACATACACACTCACACACGGTAATCATATAAGATATTTGATTACTTTATCGTAATTTAATGAAAGATGAAACGCCTAAAGCAGTTGGTTTGCCCTTAAGGTCACGACCGTGAGAGGGGGCCATGGCTAGATAACGTTAGGACCTATATGACCCCCTCCGGAGGAAGAGGGTCAAAGGTCAAGGTATTCACAGGTCAAGTGGCCACATATGACATAAAGGTTGACCCTTGCCAGATGACATTGACCTACAGCAGACCCCCCCCCCAAGCCCAGGCTCTGGTGTGTGTGTGTGTGTGTGTGTGTGTGTGTGTGTGTGTGTGTGTAGTAGGCCCGGGATCGTAGCCGCATGGGTTCGAATCCTGGATGTGGCATTCTGCCTGCACCCAGCAGTGGTGTTCATCCTCCCCTCGGGGCTGGTCGACGGGTGGGTATCTGGCTTAGGCTAGTGTGTGTGTGTGTGTGTGTGTGTGTGTGTGTGTGTGTGTGTGTGTGTGTGTGTGTGTGTGTCAGCAACATCACAGATACATGTCACAGTGACGTAGACACAGAAAAGCTTCGTTGTATTTGAGTTCACGACTGGCGTTTGTTGCGGCTCCTTAGATATAGAGTTAATGGAGTTGTGTCGTGTTTGTTTGTCTAATCTTTCTTTCACCATTGTCCATGTTGTTGATCTCTCTGACCATCACGTACATCATGGAAGGGGCCCTTCATGGGAAGGCCCCTTCGTCAGTCCCGTCAGGTCCTCTCACAGTCATCCTGCCCCTTCGTCAGTCCCCTCAGGTCCTCTCACAGTCATCCTGCCCCTTCGTCGGTCACGTCAGGTCCTCTCACAGTCATCCTGCCCCTTCGTCAGTGCCGTCAGGTCCTCTCACAGTCATCCTGCCCCTTCGTCAGTCCCGTCAGGTCCTCTCACAATCTTCCTACCCCTCCGTCAATCACGTCAGGTCCTCTCAAAGTCATCCTGCCCTTTCGTCAGTGCCGTCAGGTCCTCTCACAGTCATCCTGCCCCTTCGTCAGTGCCGTCAGGTCCTCTGACAGTCATCCTGCCCCTTCGTCAGTGCCGTCAGGTCCTCTCACAGTCATCCTGCCCCTTCGTCAGTGCCGTCAGGTCCTCTGACAGTCATCCTGCCCCTTCGTCAGCCCCCTCAGGTCCTCTCACAGTCATCCAGATCAGGGAGGCAGAAATCTGCCCCTCCGTCAGTCACGCCTTGCTCAGCCTCAGGCCTGATCAGCAGGTTGGTAGAAGGTGCGTCAGTCGTTCAACCTTATGACCCCCATCTCACGTAACCCCCCCCACACATGGCTTCTGTCTCCCTCCTCTCCTCGGTCGTCACATTGCCACAAACTGCGTCGATGCTTCTGTCTCCCTCCTCTCCTCGGTCGTCACCTTGCCACAAACTGTGTCGATGCTTCTGTCTCCCTCCTCTCCTCGGTCGTCACCTCGCCACAAACTGTGTCGATGCTTCTGTCTTCCTCCTCTCCTCGGTCGTCACCTCGCCACAAACTGTGCCGATGCTTCTGTCTCCCTCCTCTCCTCGGTCGTCACCTTGCCACAAACTGTGTCGGTGCTTCTGTCTCGCCAGTGCTGCAGGACCTCACTGTGCCAACCCACGTTGCAGCTACAGCCACGGTAACAGGGATCGATCCTCTTAAGTCCTCGTAATATCCTCAGGTGAATCTCCCCTTCCCGGATCACTTCCTGTGCCAGAGACATGAATGAGACCTTATTTTAAGAAAGAAATGATTTGATTCTTAATTGTGTCACACAGCCATCCTGAATGATGATCAGCAGCCAGAAGAACACAGACTGCAGACAGCTGACTGACACACAGACTCAGGAGATGTAACGCAGGCAAAGAGGCACGAGATGTACGTCACACTGTGTGTGTGTGTGTGTGTGTGTGTGTGTGTGTGTGTGTGTGTGTGTGTGTGTGTGTGAAGGTCTCCTGAGTGCCAAAGACGCTGCCAGGGAGAAGCAACGTGAAGGCAGGGGTCATAATCCACACTCCACCACCAACAAACATGTGTGATTCTGAGCCCGATGATTTGACCACAAGTTCCCAAACCCATGGCTCACTGTGCTCTACCCACCTCATCCATCATATCGGAAGCCCACACACCCAAAAGAGAAAGACAAATTCTCTTACTGTAATGACTGAAGATAAAACCATCTAGTCCTGTCGGCCATCTGCCTTCACAAACCTCAGGTCCCACTAATTTCTTCCCCGACATCAACTTCCGAATTCTGTGTTCGCTGCTTTTTTTTTTCCTTTTCCCGCTCTTCAACACTGAGTTCCCATTAAAACTCCTGACGAGGACCGCGATATCCTGGACTGTTGGCCGAGCGTCCTTCATGATGGATCCAAGCCCTTGGCAGGTTTTCAGATCTTTCACTTTCCGCCACTCGTCTGAGTAAGTCCTGGAGCCTTGACGAGTCTGTTCACCCTAGACAGTTCCCTTCTCCCTAAGCTGTTACATCACTCGTCTTCCTTGCATCAAAAGCTGTTTTAATGTGTCCTAAACCAAGCCTTAGCGGTCACTGTGACATACGTGGTATTGACACAAATTAAGGATGTAACTTGTTTCCCTTATGGTCACTTATAGTCCCACCACAGCCTGGACCTGTGTTAGATTGGCTTTTGTTGTCAGTCGTACGTAATGTGTTGCATTATGCGGAGGATGCACAGGTGGGATTGGCTGTGAGCCGACTAACCCCATCCAGGAGTTGAACCCAGGCCAGCACAGTTCACGCTTCACGCTCTCAGTTCTCCCCAAGAATGATAGAGCGTCGGTCGTCCTCTGGTCTGGTCTGTCCTGCAGCGCCACGAACCTCACCTACACCTCCGTAAACACATACCTATGATAACGTCTCCGTCTGTGTTGTCTGGTCCTACAGCCACGGCGCACGGGAAGAAAAAAAATATGAATCTTTTGATCCAATGCCAAAAATATGAATCTCAGCATCAGGTCAAGAAGGGATTTGAAACTCCTTGTCATAAGTGATTTGATCACCATCTTCAATGTCTTATCATCATACCCACATTTTTTTTTTTATAAACACTGAGACTCTAACCTTACCTCATATATTTACGACAACCTGAGTTTTATACCTTGTACGGGTGTTCCTCGCTCTGGTTCGTCCCTCTGCTTCCCTGATCTTGCCAAAGTCAGAATCATTGTAGCAGTTTTCTTTTTTTTTTTCTTCTCGTTCTGTTTGCGTGTTTGGTTTCTTGGCCAAAAGCCAGTCTGACCCAGTTATTATGATGGACTCGAACATGCACTTATTGATAAGTGTGCTATGGACGTCAGTCTACATATGTGATAATTTCCAGCCAATCTTTGTATTTTGTGGACATTGTAAGATCTGTTGGCTGGTCATAGGCGACCATCCAAAACAAAAGACGGGTCAGTGGAGCTTCCTGGAGGCCTCGGTCACCCGCTGATGACCACGGTGTCAGGTTATGTACACCAAGTCTGCGATGCCCATCGTAAGCACGTCACCACACCCGTGGCTGTACCCACTCCAACATTATGTAGAAGTGTCCAACTGCGTCACACAATGTATCGTTCCTCTACTACAGATGCCTCGCTCGTACTTCATAAAGAAAGACAATGGTTTGGTTACTTTTTCCTGCACCTAATCATGAAATGTTAGTTTACGTAACTTGCCCCACGTAGATATGGCCAGTCTGGGAGAGTGTTTTTCCTAAACTAGGTATGGCTAAGTCTTGTATTTCTGAAGTAAAAAAAAAAAAAGTGATTTTTTTTTTTCTTCGTGCAGCGTGTTGTAAAGGGAAGAAAAAAATACGAATGGATTTGCTGTATTTCATTTCGCTCTGGGATGGATGGAGGGAGGAAGGTGAACAATATTATTTGTGCTTCAGAGAAGCTGGAGGCCTCTGGGCTAGGTGATAGTCGCTACCAGCCAGCCAGCCAGCCAGCCAGCCAGCCTTCCAACCCTTAAGCCGGTCAGCCATCTAGCCAGCCAGCCTTCCTGACCTTCGACCGACCAGCTTCAGCGCTACTCCTCGGCCAGCGAACCTCAGCCTCACCTTGCCCCTCCTCATCCCATCGTGACCATGGTATACCATGACCTCCGAAGATGTCAACCATCTTACCTAATAGTCATCCGGTCCTCCCCGGCCGTTCTCATCACCCCCTCCATCATCACATTACTCGCGACGTAGACACACGTTAAACCCTCCTCCGCGTCATCGGGTATTCCTAGATATCTCTCCTCTCTGGTATTCCACACACACACACACACACACACACACACACACACACACACACACACACACACACACACACACACACACACCACACAACACACACGCACAACATGCGTAACATGTTCCTTGATGCGTGCCGAGAGAGAGAGCCTCCTTTCGCGTAGAGTTACGTTCCTTTGCTCCTCTCTCAACTTTAAGAAGGGAAAGAACAAGTGTGAAGGGCTCGGTGTGAGGCCAAGAGAATGTAACGCGCTGGCAGATGACGTAGAAAAATGTTTAAGAAAGAAACTGAGAGAGAGAAAAAATGTCATTGTTAGAAGGGACAGTGGCTCGTCTCACACGGGAGGTATCAGAATACTAGACCCCGTTGCTCACGAACGAACCTGTCTGGTGAAGGTTTGTATGATGTATATATATATATATATATATATATATATATATATATATATATATATATATATATATATATATATGTGTGTGTGTGTGTGTGTGTGTGTAAGCCAGCACCACTGGTGAGACACACTTCCTTATCAATTATTATCTTGCCTCTTATCTTTCCTCTCACGTCCACCTGACACCATCTTTCCTCTCACATCCACCTGACACCATCTTTCCCCTCACGTCCACCTGACACCATCTTTCCTCTCACATCCACCTGACACCATCTTTCCCCTCACGTCCACCTGACACCATCTTTCCTCTCACGTCCACCTGACACCATCTTTCCTCTCACGTCCACCTGACACCATCTTTCCCCTCACGTCCACCTGACACCATCTTTCCTCTCACGTCCACCTGACACCATCTTTCCTCTCACATCCACCTGACACCATCTTTCCCCTCACGTCCACCTGACACCATCGTTACTCTCACGTCCACCTGACACCATCGTTACTCTCACGTCCACCTGACACCATCGTTACTCTCACGTCCACCTGACACCATCGTTGCCTGAGCACCAAACTGACCCAGAAATTCTCTGTTGGTAAACACATTCTGGAATGCTCTTCCTCCTCCAAGATATACTGAGCTTTAGGGCGAAAATCTGCAGTGTGTAAAGCCATTATTTGCCATAATGGTCAAGTGAAAATGTTTCGATAACCAACTCAAGTGAAAACCTCTTGTGGGGAACTACTGTTCAGGCTGACTCATTGGCCACACTGGAAGACCAGTAGACCAGGGTTGTCTTGGCCACACTGGAAGACCCCAGTATACTCACATCGCACCAGTTCACTCTATCCCGTGCAGGCCTTCCACCCTCCTGCATGTTCAGGTCTCGATCACTCAAAATCTTTTTTACTGCATCCTCCCATCTCCAATTTGGTCTCTCTCTCTCTCTCTCTCTCTCTCTCTCTCTCTCTCTCTCTCTCTCTCTCTCTCTCTCTCTCTCTCTCTCTCTCTCTCTCTCTCTCTCTCTCTCTCCTTTTAACCTCTGTTTCTAATACAAATATCCTCTTAGCCAACTCATCCTCTCTACATTTCCAAACCATTTTAGCTCTCACAACTACACTCTTTTCATTACCGGACATCTTTCTTACCCTTTAATTACTTACTCGATCAAACCACCTCACACCACATATTGTCCTCGAACATTTGATTTCCACCACATCTACCCTCCGGCGCACATCCTCATCTATAGCCCATGCCTCGCATCCTTATAACATTGTTGGAACAACTGTACCTTCAAATATACCTGTTTTTGCTCTTCCAGATAAGGACCTCTCTCTCTACACACACATTCTTCATCGCAACCAGAACCTTCTCCTCCTCCTCCACCGTGGTTCAGTTCCGTTTCTGTTGTTTCATTTTGCCGTCATGTTCACTCCCAGGTATTTAAACACACTTCACATCCGACACATTTTCTCCATTCTAACTCACACCCCAACTAAATTGCCCCTCAATCCTACTGAACTTAATAACCTTGCTTTTATTCACATGTACCCTCAACTTTCTCCTCCTTTCACACACTTTTCCCAGACTCAGTCACCAGCTTCTGCAGTTTCTCACACAAATCTGCCACCAGTGCTGTATCATCGGCGAACAACGACTGTCTCACTTCCCAGGCTCCTTTATTCCGTATAGACTGCATACTCGCCCCTCTTACCAATACCTTTACATTTAGCTCTCTCACCACCCCATCTATAAACAAATTAAACAGCCATGGTGATAATGCTACTTCAGGAGTGGACCAACCTTCACTTGGAACCATTCACTCTTCTCTTTTCCTACTTGCACACATGCCTTACACCCTCGATAAAAACTTATCATTGTTTCTAGCAACATGCCTTCCAAACCATATATTCCTAAGACCTTCCAGAAAGCATCTCTATCAACCCTGTCACTTGCTTTCTCCAGGTCCATAAATACCTCATACAAATTCTCCTGTTTGTCTTAGTATTTTTCACACAGTCTTTAACGTAAACACATGATCCACACATTCTCTACCACTTATGAAACCACACTGTTCCTCTCCAATCTGTTGCTCTGTACATGCCTTCACCCTCTCAATCATTACTCCCCAAGTACAGCTTACCAGGTACACTCAACAGACATACCTCTATAGTTTGAACGCTCACCTTTATCCCCTTTGCCTATATACAGTTACACTATACATGCATTCCGCTAATCCTCAGGCATTTCTCCATGTTCCAGACATACACTGAATATCTCAAGGAACCGACCTACAACACAATCACCCCCTTTCGTAATAAATTCATATGCAATACCACTCACTCCAGCAGTCTTGCCATATTTCTTCATACGTAAGGCTTTCACCACCTCTTCTCTCTTCACCGAATCACTCTTCATGACCCCTCTCACTTTCCACACCACCCCGACCTAAACACCCTGTATCTGCCACTCTATAATCAAACTCAACAGTCCTTCAAAATACTCACGCCGTCTCCTTCTCACTTCATCACCACTCATTATCACTTCCCCCCTTGACCCCTTCACCGATGCTCCCATTTGTTCTCTTGTCTTTCGAACATTATTAACCTCCCTCCAAAACATCTTTAGTCGTCTTCTGTGGCACGCAGGGAATACGGAGGTAAAATTCGCGCTCCCCGACCCCAGGAATATATATATATATATATATATATATATATATATATATATATATATATATATATATATGTGTGTGTGTGTGTGTGTGTGTGTGTGTGTGTGTGTGTGTGTATACATATGTATGTATATAGATAGATAGATAATTAGATAGACTGATTGATATAGATTTATGTACAGCGTAAATGAGAAGGTCTTGATCTGGCATTTAGTTCCCGAGTTGTCTCAGCAAGAAGAAAAAAAGAATAAGACGGGACACACACACACACACACACACACACACACACACACACACACACACACACACATGCCAGGTACCCGTGTGTGTGGGTGTGTGGGTGGTGAAAGGTCAGTGGGCTGGCCTTGCCCGCCTCAACCTTCTGGTACTTAAGTATGGTGATTATGGTGAGGCGGGAGGCGGCTGGGTGACTGATGATGCAAATTGGACCGTTCATGTCTTGAGCAGGAGGAGGAGGAGGCCAGGCCAAGCACCCACCGCCCACCCGACCCACCCTCACACGCCGACCGGTGCCTCGGTCTGGTTAAATGCATCAAGACACACCTCAAGGCCCACTCGCCGGGTATTACCATATATCCCCGTCTGTGGTTAAGGGCTGTACCAGGCGGCGCTCTGAGGTCAAATGACTTGCGAAGCGAGTTGAAATCTCGTTACCCCCATACTCTGGGGGTCATGACGGACGCCCGGACGCTTCGAACAAGCACGCTCCCTCCTCTCCTAGTCTTAATCACCTCCCTAACAACCACTTGACCACCATCACCCCATCCTGACGCCTCCTGCCTGCCAAGACTTCAGAGGTGGGCCAAGACACAGGAGGTGGGCCACAAGTGTACTATGTATACCTAACATAACCTAACCTAACCCAACCTAACCTAACCAGACCTAACCTAACCTGACCTGACCTGACCTGACCTGACCTAACCTGACCTGACCTAACCTGACCTGACCTAACCTGACCTGACCTGACCTAACCTAACCTAACCTGACCTAACCTAACCTAACGTAATTCAGTCTACCTTGACGTGTACTGTTCATTGTAATGGGGAGTGTACTGGGGAGTGTGCTAGAGGGTGTACTGGGGAGTGTGCTGGAGGGTGTACTGGGGAGTGTGCTGGAGGGTGTACTGGGGAGTGTGCTCGAGGGTGTACTGGGGAGTGTGCTGGACGTTATCGGCCGGCAGGTATATCGGGCCGGCTTGTAGTCAGACCTGCACACACCAGGATGGGCCACACCTCACCCGGTCACAACAGTGGGACAGACAACGACCCGGGGAGACTTGTGTTGTGGGAACGTGGGTAGGTGTGTGTGTGTGTGTGTGGCGGGGCGAGCGCTTCCTTGATGATGGTGCGATGAAACTCTCTCTCACGGCTGTGAACCCTGGCAAGGTTACGGGGGAGCTGTGAGCAGGGAACTATACTCCCCATACGAGGGTTGTGGTCCACCTCCCCTGCATGACCTGGGCAAGGTGGGGAGGAGATAAACGATGCTGATTTCAGGTCACAAGCGGGGAAAAGAAAGAGAGGAATTCTGTGCTTAGGATCTCTGTTAAAAAGTGCCATGTGATCAGGTTGGTGTTGTGAGAGCACACGACACACACACACACACACACACACACACACACACGGAACAGTCAGGAACAGTTTTTTTGATCAGGAACTGTGAGGAGGGAACCCGCTGCTGCTGCTGCTGCAGTTATCAACACCAATAACCCACCACACTCACCCACCACCCTCACCCACCACCCTCACCCACCACACTCACCCACCACACTCACCCACCACCCTCACCCACCACACTCACCCACCACCCTCACCCACCACACTCACCCACCACCCTCACCCACCACCCTCACCCACCACACTCACCCACCACACTCACCCACCACACTCACCCGCCACCCTCACCCACCACGGCCTCCCACAAAGGTCAATAAGAGGAGTTCCCAAATCAATGAATAGGACTTCCTGTTCCACCGCCTCCCTCACTCTCCCACACTCTCCCACACTCTCCCTCACTCTCCCACACTCTCCCACGCTCCCACACTCCCTCACTCTCCCAACCTTATGACTGCTTTCCCATACTCTCCCTTGCTCTCCCACATTGTCCCACACCCTCCCTCACTCTCTTACAGTCTCCCACACTCTCCCTCACTCTCCCAACCCGATGACGGCTTTCCCACGCTCTCCCTCCCTCTCCCTGTGCTGGCTCCAGCCCACGTCATTGTCCCGCTCTGCAGGAGGACCCAACTGTTGGTCGATACCACCCACTGCCAACACGAGGACACTCACTGCCAACACGAGGACACTCACTGCCAACACGAGGACACTCACTGCCAACACGAGGACACTCACTGCCAACACGTAAAACTCACTGCCAACACGTAAAACTCACTGCCAACACGTAAAACTCACGGCAACACGAGGACACTCAGTGGAAACACGAGAACATTCACTGCCAACACGAGGACACTCACTGGATACACGAGAACATTTACTGCCAACACGAGGATACTCACTGCCAACACGAGGACACTGCCAACACGAGGACACTGCCAACACGAGGACATCCACTGCCAACACGAAGACACACTGTCAACACGAGGACACTCACTGTCAACACGTAAAAAATCACTGCCAACACGTAAAAAATAACTGCCAACACGAGAACACTCTGCCCACACGAGGACACTCACTGCCAACACGGGCCTCCATGTGATCGATTTACCAGCAAACACCAGCTGCAGGAATCTGTGTGTGAGAGAGAGAGAGAGAGAGAGAGAGAGAGAGAGAGAGAGAGAGAGAGAGAGAGAGAGAGAGAGAGAGAGAGAGAGAGAGAGAGGTGGGGATCGATAATGTCCCTGGGCTGCCGCTACGGTCGACGTCAGGAGGGTAACTGACGGAGACCAGCCAACTGTGTCTGGTGGCTGGCAGGTAACATCAGACCACACCAGTACCAGTAGCAGCAGCAGGAGGAGGAGGTGCTCCTCACCAAGCTGTACCTACCCGACGTGTGGATGGCCAGAACCAGAGGACGCTTCCTCAGGTTCGCCCAGCGCACGTACAGAAGGGAACTGATAGAGGAGGTCCAGAGGAGGGCATGAATGAGGGTACTCGATTTAGGAGAGAGGAGGTATGAGGTAATGGTTAGAGGCCTTAGATGTGTACACGGTAGGAGGAGAAAAAGGAGTAAAGGGTGACTTGATCACAGACTTTTAAGTTTTGTACTCGCCTGATGAGGTGAACAGTTACCAGGATCTTCGAGAGAGGGAAGGAGAGAACGACCAGAGGCCATAACACGAAATCAAGCAAAACATTTGTTTAAAAAAAACTTGTAGAAAAAAGAAATACTTTTATTGTATGAAAGTGGTGGATCCGTGGCGTAAACTGAGGTATGAGATGGTGAATGTTGGCAACCCTACAGAAATGTACAAAGTTTTTTTGGACACAAAGTTCGAGAGATGGCGCCGCCCTGGTACACTGCAGTACAAAGAGGTAATTACACAGAGCCAGCAGAGGTAGGATAACACTGGCACCTGACGCAGCCAGGCCAACACACACACACACACACACACACACACACACACACACACACACACACACACACACACACACACACACACGTTCACTAGTTCTGAGGGTTGTGTTCTTCCTGCTATTTTTGTCACAGTATTGGAGGCCCATCGATTAAAGGCATCATGTCACGATGGGGTAATCATAAGGTTTTATTGTAAACACTCCATGATAGTTTGGTCAGCTTCACCTCCCAGATCCTCAAACTCTACCTACAGTGATGTTCCCCAGGGTGTAGCGTTTGTGTCCGACATTCTCTTTTTATCTTTTATTTTCAAATCACAGAACACACAACTCCCCCAACAGCCAGAGTTCGAATCCAGGTGCTAATGCGTGGTAGGCGTGAGTGCTACGGCTAGGCTATGATCGCCTCTAATTGGGAAATGACCATTCGATCACTAAGTATTCAAATTATTCGAATGCCCTTCGTCTCACGTGCATAAGCAACAGGGCGATCATAGCCTAGCGGTTAGCGTTCCGGACTACCATGCAAAAAGTCCTGGGTTCGAATCCTGGCTGTTGGAGGGTTGTGTGTTCTATGAAAGTGAGCGTTCATATGCACTATATTTGTGTTCATATACCTCCACGTTTGTACAGTAAGATTCTGTAGAATGCAACCTGCTGGACGTGTGAGTCTGATGAGATTTGACCTGTGTAGACCCCGTTGCTCATATATGTGGAGCAGTTCCGAACCTTCCCCGGAGAATTTGAATCAAAATGTCCTACCATGATTTTTTTGCAAGAAATAAAAACAGTAGTTTGAATTTGGCGTTGTCAAGTGTTGTGTGTAAGAGAGAGATTATGATTTGTGGATTACGTGTCTACAGCAGGTTCGTGTGGATGATACATGGAGGAAAAGGCAGGTACGTGGGCCAGGGAGGGGAACGTAGCGATAATCCCAGAGTATTTCCTTGGTCGATGGACCGCCGGCCACTTACTTCGTCTGGGCCGATCGACTCATGATGAGAGTCGACGAACTTTACCCCTCCCTCAGAGACCTCAGCGCTCAGGATCTCTTCGTCAGGAGGTTGGCCTCAAGTCTCAGGCTGCCTCAGGTGGACAGAGACCATCCAGTCAAGTGTGGTTCTCGTGTGGTTACAGGGGGAAGACGCCTGGATCTATCATTGGCGCTCCCGTGTCCACGCTGCAATCTATGCAGATGACAACTACCAGCTTGGCCCAAGAAGTTCCACCCGGAGTGGATCCCCGGAGCGAGCCAGCCGGTCGGCTCCGGGGTCTTGGCCTCGAGTGTCTGTAGTGACGTGAGGGTTGTACTGATTGATATGACGTCATCTGTAGATAAACGATCAAGTGTTGACTTGAGTCGCAAATTGCGGCGGTATAGAAAACGCAAAATTTCACGACGAATTTTGAAAGACTGACTTCATCATTTTTTTTTCTGAAATTGACATTGAAGTAGACATTCTTCGTTTCATCATACGTTTTTGATTATTACGTGAGTCATGTTTATCAGATCATTACCTTATGTGACGGACGTTGAAAAAAATTAATCTGACTTCGTGTATAATTGGCAATGATTAAGTTGGATGTTATTCTTAGAAAATTCATGACGTTATATTTATGTTTATCGTAATTTGTTCCAGTAATTACGACCCGAGTCTGAAATGGCTCAGGCCGACTGGTTGCTAAATTGGTCTTTTCTTACCTATGTAGTTGCCCTTGACCTGATATTCAACTGAGAATAAATAAAAGATAAAACTTCGCCGTCTATAAGCTTCCCTCTGGCCTTCGATCATTTAACCTCAGCCTTAAAATGTTAGGTCGAAGGCCCTGCTTACCGTGCCCAAGGGTCGGCACGTCCGTCGTGCCCAAGGGTCGTACTGTCGTTCTTAAGGGTCATAAGGTGTGCTCAAGGGTCGTAGTGTCGTACTCAAGGGTCGCACAGTCGTGCTCAAGGGTCGTACAGTCGTGCTCAAGGGTCGTAGTGTCGTACTCAAGGGTCGCACAGTCGTGCTTAAGGGTCGTAGTGTCGTACTCAAGGGTCGCACAGTCGTGCTCAAGGGTCGTACAGTCGTGCTCAAGGGTCGTAGTGTCGTACTCAAGGGTCGTACGGTTGTGCTCAAGGGTCGTACAGTTGTGCTCAAGGGTCGTACAGTCGTGCTCAAGGGTCGTAGTGTCGTACTCAAGGGTCGTACGGTTGTGCTCAAGGGTAGTAACGTCATGCTCAAGGGTCATACAGTCGTGCTCAAGGGTCATACAGTCGTGCTCAAGGGTCGTACTGTCGTGCTTAAGGCTCGCACAGTGGTAACAGAACACAACAGTCACCATTGTGACAGAGAAAGAGAGGGCTGGTGTGACCTTGGCTGTGACCTCCCGTTAGTGACCAGGGAATACATAGCAACGGGGTTGGTGACCCTGGCAGTGACCTCCCCTTTTGGGCTGGTCCATGAGCGGGGTAGGACCTAACGTTAGCTGGGATGTGCTAATACATAAGATACATATAATACAAGGTTAATAAGAGACGGACCAACACTAATGTAGAACTCTACTCCTGTATTCGTCATTACAGATACGTACGTTCGTATCCTCCTGTCTGTCTGTCTGTGAATTTCAGACTTTGAAATGCAAGTGAGGCCCGGCTGCCCCCCGTGACCTCTGCGGTGTCACCGGTGGTGTCACGTTGTCAGACAGCTGGGGGTCCTCATGACACAGCAGGTGGGTTATGGTGTAGTAACCGCTGCTTCGGTGTCAGAACTGGTGTTATTGTGTCATAAGTGGCGTTTTGGTGTCACAGGTGGTGTTATGGTGTCATAAGTGGCGTTATGGTGTCACAGGTGGTGTTATGGTATCACAGGTGGTGTTATGGTGTCACAGGTGGTGATGTCGTGTCGTGACGAGTGGTGACGCAGCGTCACATCTGGTGTCCAGCTGTCAGTATTAAACTCTGGGTTCACAAAACAGACCGCCACGTCATCCCTCACTGTGACCCCCGTCCCCCGCCCCCCCTGGTTGACCTGCGGTGCCCGGCTTCCTCCTGCCGGTGACCTTGACCCACCTTGACCTCTGGTGTGGGGATGGGGAGGCCCCCCGCGCGCCCTCAAGGAGTAGGAGTACACCCTTGTGGTGTGACTCATTGATCAACGGCCCTGTGTTAACCTAAACCCCCGGACCTCCCCGTGTGAAGACTCTCTCTCTCTCTCTCTCTCTCTCTCTCTCTCTCTCTCTCTCTCTCTCTCTCTCTCTCTCTCTCTCTCTCTCTCTCTCTCTCTCTCTCCTGACCACTCCTTGACTGTCCCTTTTAGTTAGTGTGGTGCTCCCAGCCAGCCCAGCCCTCTCCTGACCCCTCCCTCAAGCCCAGTCCCCACATGTCCATAGTCCCCACCTGAACACAGTCCCCAGCCTGACCACACCACCTGGGATGATCCAAGTCCCCGCCTGATCACACCAGCTGCCAGACACACACACACACACACACACACACACACACACACACACACACACACACACACACACACACCCATGACGTCACTTGGCCATTGTCCTGAGCGTGTGTTGTGTTCGTGTGCTCATCTTGGCCGGGTATTGGCCGGCAGCGGGGCGTGTGTGGCTCATACGTGGCCATGAAAAGTAGGACACATTTGTTATGTACGCCAGACGGGGCGCGTTGTTCCGCATGTGAGGGTGGATCTGCGTGTGTGTGTGTGTGTGTGTGTGTGTGTGTGTGTGTGTGTGTAATGACCTAGTTGTACCGTGTGTGTGGGGGGGGGGGGCGCACTTGTGGGGCCCTATTTGTTACCGTACGTTAGAGTTTTATTGCACTCGTGGGGCCCCCCGTCTGTTGAACTGACTATGCTATCATACAACTGTCTTTTAACCTCCGTACACTGTCCACACACACACTGTCTCATAACTCATTTTATTCCCTCCGTCCACTACTCTTATGTACTGAAAGTACCTTTTTGACATGTTATTTTTTAAGGAGACTATATATTCTAATTTCACGTTATGTCCTCTGGTTGTTCTTTACTAGCGTCGTCCAGGGAACTGTTCTCTATCTGTGTTGGTGTAAACACTTAGAGGTTGTGATCAGGTCACCCCTCACTCTTTTTTCCTCCCCCCCCAAAAAAAAAAGGTGGGACTATTTAACGCTTGTAGCTTTTACCCATAACTCAGCTCGCCATATGTGTTGCCCTCCTCTGCACTGTCTATTCTCGTTCTCTCTGCTTCTTTAAGTGCGCTGAGACCAACACTGAACAGCTCGTGGAATGTATATCCATATACTCGAATGGTGTTCGCAAGTTTGTCAACAGACAGTTGGTCGTCTTTGATATTCTTGTGATTTAGGACTCTAGTGGCAGGTTAGGGATGATGTCGGCTCCCGGGTCCCTCTTATACATAGATTTCTGTAGCTTTATCCTGTATGTAGTAATCATATTAAGGTCTTCTCTATCTTGTATGTAGTAATCATATTAAGGTCTTCTTTATCCTGTATGTAGTAATCATATTAAGGTCTTTATCCTGTATGTAGTAATCATATTAAGGTCTTTATCCTGTATGTAGTAATCATATTAAGGTCTTCTTTATCCTGTATGTAGTAATCATATTAAGGTCTTCTCTATCCTGTATGTAGTAATCATATTAAGGTCTTCTCTATCTTGTATGTAGTAATCATATTAAGGTCTTCTTTATCCTGTATGTAGTAATCATATTAAGGTCTTTATCCTGTATGTAGTAATCATATTAAGGTCTTTATCCTGTATGTAGTAATCATATTAAGGTCTTCTCTATCCTGTATGTAGTAATCATATTAAAGTCTTCTTTATCCTGTATGTAGTAATCATATTAAGGTCTTTATCCTGTATGTAGTAATCATATTAAGGTCTTCTCTATCCTGTATGTAGTAATCATATTAAGGTCTTCTCTATCCTGTATGTAGTAATCATATTAAAGTCTTCTTTATCCTGTATGTAGTAATCATATTAAGGTCTTCTCTATCCTGTATGTAGTAATCATATTAAGCTCTTTATCCTGTATGTAGTAATCATATTAAAGTCTTCTTTATCCTGTATGTAGTAATCATATTAAGGTCTTCTCTATCCTGTATGTAGTAATCATATTAAGGTCTTCTCTATCCTGTATGTAGTAATCATATTAAAGTCTTCTCTATCCTGTATGTAGTAATCATATTAAAGTCTTCTTTATCCTGTATGTAGTAATCATATTAAGGTCTTCTCTATCCTGTATGTAGTAATCATATTAAAGTCTTCTTTATCCTGTATGTAGTAATCATATTAAGGTCTTCTCTATCCTGTATGTAGTAATCATATTAAAGTCTTCTCTATCCTGTATGTAGTAATCATATTAAGGTCTTCTCTATCCTGTATGTAGTAATCATATTAAAGTCTTCTTTATCCTGTATGTAGTAATCATATTAAGGTCTTTCACTGTGTCCCATCATCATTACTTTGGTCGAGCTGAATTTTATCGACCATGTATCCGACCAACTGTGGAGTTTGGCTTGATCCCCTTTGCATTAATACAGTTCTCCTCGATCTTTACATTGCCCTTAACCTTGGCATCATCCGTAAACACGTTCAGGTATGAGTCCTTATGTAGATAAAAAAAAAGAAAAAGAAAAAAAAACATGGTCCCAAGAGAGAACCTTGTGGCACGCCAGTCTTAACCTGAACTCATTTTTGAGAGGCTTGTCTGACACACGAGCTTTGTTCCCTTCCTTAAAGTTTAAATCTTACGTCCATCGAAGTAGGGTCTCTCTCCCTCTTATTCCTGCCTGAAGATCCACGCTCTTCAGCAGCCTCTCCTGTGTGTGTGTGTGTTACAGTGTGGATGTCGCCCCAAGCTGTCAGGGGCATGGCAGTAGCTAGCGTCAGGCTGGATCACACGTCACTCCCTCGTCTTATGACGTAACGTCATCTCGCATCATTTACCAGCATCTCAGCCTGCCAGGCATGGGTTATGTCTGTACACGTCAGTACGTTATTCCATATTTCCCTTAATTTATTTCCTGCAGGAGACGTTTATAGAGTCCGGGTAGCTAAGGGTGTCTTAACATGCAAAGTCTAGGATGGCTGAAGTCATATGCATCAGGGAGAATGATTTAGGCAGATGTGAATGCTCGAAAAGCTCTTTTTGATCTTAATTGTTTAAGAGAGAGAGAGAGAGAGAGAGAGAGAGAGAGAGAGAGAGAGAGAGAGAGAGAGAGAGAGAGAGAGAGAGAGAGAGAGAGAATTACATTGGACTTCATTTATTTACAATTGCTCTCCAGACAAAAGAAAGTCAAATCACAATAAGACCAAATGTTGGACACTGGCAACGTTTTCCCTCAGCCTCCCTTTTTGCTGTATCCCGGGCAAGGTATGAACCAGACAGCCCCAGATCTTTATTAATTAGACTGTCATCTCCAGCGGGTGTTTTTGCTGCGAGGTTTTCATTATCTGGTAAAGGTGTTGCCGCAGAAGCAATCTACTTCCCGCTGTCCTGAGAGATGCTTCCCGCCACGTCATCATTTCTCCCTCCCGAAATGACTTTCCCGCCATATTAACATGGCGGGCGGCGACGCCCTGGGGCAGCTAAGCCAATCATACGGGCGTTTCCCATCTCCCTCACGCCCACGCCTCTCCCTAGTGTAGAATCTTTATTACTGACGAGTCTCTGAATCGTTACCCTTCTTCAGCACGACTCTACGACCCTTACGGGTCAGTTCCAAGGTCAGGCTATATCATAACCCAGCGGTCGGTCGGACTTGTGTTGCTCAGTGTGTGTAAACAAAAAATGGCGGCGTCTGCCCGAGCGAACGTTCAAGTGATCATTGTCTTCTCCCACCCACCACTCCTCTTTTTTCTCCTCCTTTGTATCATTTCATGTTAGTAGATTAGTTGAGAAACATAAAGTTAATGAAAGGTGAGGTCTCCGTTTGCTACCCAGAGGAGGCGTCTACATCAGGTTCGGCTTCATCCCCGCCACACTGCTGCTACCATATCCACCCACTTGGCTTCCTTCATTAACATTTCGCTTTTTGATCTTCTCAGGAACATTTGTGTGTATATCTGGGCTGTAGAGTTGAAAGATGGCTTCAAGGTCTTCCCCATTATTCGTAAAATTGTGTTAGGCAGGTAATGTGTTTCTCATAATTCGTGAGGTTGTCTTCTACAATGTTTCTCATAATTCGTGAGGTTGTCTTCTGCAGACTTTCTCATAATTCGTGAGGTCTTCTACAATGTTTCTCACAATTCGTGAGGCTGTCTTCTACAGTTTCTCATAATTCGTGAGGTTTCCATAATGTATTTCATAATTCAGAGGTTGTCTTCTACAATGTTTTTCATAATTCGTGAGGTTGTCTTCTACAGTGTGTTTCTCATAATTCGTGAGGTTGTCTTTTACAGTTTCTCATCAGTCGTGAGGTCTACAGTTTCTCATATATCGTGAAGCTGCCTTCTACAATGTTTCATAAATCGTGAGGTTGTCTTGTATAATGTTTCTCAAGTCGTGAGGTGGTCTTTTACATTGTTTCATAATTCGTGAGGTTGTCTTCTACAATGTTTCTCATAATTCGTGAGGTTGTATTCTACAATGTTTCTCATAATTCGGGAGGTCATAGGAAGCTAAGGACTAAGGGTGAACGCTATCACTGGTCATCTGGTGTAGAGAAGGTATGGTCTGGTGGTGAGGAGGACTGGAGGGAACAACTGTAACAAAAATGAATATTATGAACAAATAATTCCCCGTGGAATATCAGCTCCTTGTTTCCCTCGGACGATGGTATACCCGAAGTAGAGGTATGTGGCAGCCCTGCAGCATACGACGACTGTGTGGATGTATGTAACATGAATAGCCCTGAATATTCATGCTGACCATCTCAGTTAACGCATTTTCTTTTCCTTGTGTCTAATGAATGTGATAGAAACACTCTGTATAAAGAAAAGGTAGCTCGTCAAATGAAAATGAGAGTTTAAACATCTTTCGGTATCTGACAACCTGTCGCTAGGAAATTGCTATATTTTCAGTGGGACTGAGACCCTTTGTGGTGTGTGTGTGTGTGTGTGTGTTTGTGTGTACCGCTCCCCTGAGGCTGTACACAGACCCTGTGCTTCCTCCTGTGTCCAGCATGTTGTTAATGGCGGTCGTGGGGAGGGAACCTTCACTCTCAACACTTTAAATGGCAGGTATGGGCGACGCGCTTGGAGCAGTCTGGTGAAAGTTTCAAGCAACCCTAGTATTAATTACTGTTGTTGTTTAATGTTATTATTATCAGTTATTATTATTATTTGATGGTGTGTGGGGCTGGCGGCAGTGGATGGTTCCAGTGTATTATTATTATGATTATTATTTTATTAATTTATTTATTTTGCTTTGTCGCTGTCTCCCGCGTTTGCGAGGCATTATTATTATTATTATTATTATTATTATTATTATTATTGGTTGTAGTTGTAATTGTTATACTTTATGTGCGTACATTATATCCGTGCACCAAATAGGTATAATTGATAATCTGTTACGTACTCGGTAAGCTTACACTGGAAATTATATATAGCTAAAATATTGATCCATTAATTAATATCTTGTGGCTTGTGGGTTCAACGACGTAGGATTGGCTTATATGTTCACTGCATGAAATAACCCACACCTGTGTGACTTAGAACTTGCCTGTGTCCTTAATGACCATGATAGACTAGTAAAGTCTGTGCTTCTGTGTACTTCAGGGGAGAAATACTTGCCTCCGTAGCCTTATGCCTTCAGAAACCTTACCCCACTCGGAGGATAAGGAAGCAATACAGAGACGTAGTTGGAGCCTCATCAGAGGACGAAGCGTGCATGGAAGTTGGACAGCAGGGGAGGAGACTCAGCGGCGGCCAAGCCGAATCGGCGACGGAGACATGTTGCATGTGAATGTTTTCAAACGCAGACACGCACGACCAGCAGGTACACTCACTCTTCAAAGCAGTTGAACGGTACCATACCATCTGGAATACTGCTCTGCTGAACCTTATTTTACAGAGGTCTTACACTACCCTAATCTGCCCAGTAAAATTGCTGCATAATTGTACAGGACGAGGAAGCTCAAGAGTTTTATTCGCCAGGCTGAGGACGCACGAGATTACCACACGCACAGACGAGGAGGATTGGTCCGTTATGTACTTGTGAGATACGTCCTTCGTGTAGCGACACAAGTTGCTCTCCCTGGGGTTGTAATCAGTGAAGCAGCAGTGATAGAGAGTCTTATGAAAAAGAAAATAGAATGAATTCCTATAACCTGTACCTCCTTAGTGTACCTTCGATAGATAGATAGACACTGCCTGCAGGAGACACTGTCATTCTTTAAGAACTGATCGTAGGTCGTCCATAGTGGACCTCTTTAGCTCATGTTCACTGGCACGCGAGCGGCGGTATCCAACGTGATTTGACATATCAGAAATGCTTTCCAAGTAAACGGTATGTGTTGGTTATATGCCGCTGACACTCAGCCTCTCAGTGCATTCGGATATATTGAATGGGACTCGAAGGCCGATAAGGAAAAGTTGGCGAATACTCGGTCCTCACTCCAGAAAAGAAAATGGGAAAAGTCGCAGGACATCACTTCCCTCGTAGACTCAGAGGAAGAGTCAGAAATGGGAAATGGTGTAGAGGAGGAGTCCATCACGGGAAACTGACGATAGAAACTGGAGGCCAGGAAAGATGAGCCAGAGATACGAGCACAGAAGGAGACAGAGACGCTGATTTAGCTGTGGAAGGAAGTGGAGGCCAGGAAGCCTCTAGCACAGGCACGTGCAGGAGGAGACAGAGACACTGACTCAGGTATGGAAGGAGAAGGGAAGGAGGAAAGTGGAAGACAGGCCACGGGTATGTGTGAGGCGACGCAGCGAAAGAACGAAAGAATGGCCGGGTTGCACTGAAGCTGCAGATACTTTGCAAGGGAAAATTGCATGTGTATGGCAACACTGGCTGACCTCACTGGGGAAAATGTAAATATGAGTACCCTAGAAATTTTCTGAACTAGTCTTAAGGAAGGCAGGTGCCGGTATGGTGAAAGATGCACAGGCTTTACCTTCCGGAGTTATGGAAATCATCACCATAGATTAGTCGCTGCTGGAACGAGTAAACGTAATGCCCGCCCTTTTTTTTTTCCTCGTGAGTCAGACACGAGGCGACACAGGAGGCAGGGAAGAACTACCAGAGGAAGGTGTGCCACTGATCTCCCTCTTCAGGATGGTAAAGGAACTTCAAGCGCTCTGCCGACTGCAGCAGAAGAGAACATATACTAACCCTCCAAGACAACACAACATCCTTTGTACATGTCAACATACAGGGACACCAGTTCAGAGAGAGAGCATATAACCTTCCACAGTTGCTTGGCCACTGTGACGTGATTGTTGAAGCTTTGGAAAACAAAGAAAATACTGATATGGTCTACATAGACTTTGCAGAAGCACTTGATACATTTGACCATGGTGTCACAACACATGAAATGCGAAAAGTGGGAACAACCGGGAAAAATAGGGAGATGGATATACAACTTTGTAACTTAAGAGATCACAACACGCAGTTGTACACCATGCCATCTCCAGGGCCTCCACGGTATAAGCTTTAGCTCCACAAGCATAATTTCAGCATCCTTTACAGATGATACAAGAATACGATTAAAATCACGTCAACACATGATGATGAAAGACCTTAAAGAGATTTCAGCAAAATCTTCCACTGGACCACCGAGGACAACATGCTTTTCAGTGGAGATTAAGTTCAATTCCGTCGGTATGGAGAAGATGAAGAAATCAGAAACGTTACCGAAGACCGGACGTACAGAGACACTATCACTAGATACGTTAATGATATGAATGCTGCCTCCACCAAGAGGGATAGTAGGCTGGATCCTGAGGAGTTTCAAGACACAAGAAGAAAGACCAATGATGATTCTGTTCAAGACGTTAGGTAATTCACGAATAGAATGTCCCTGTGTTCCGACGTCACACTGTAAACCAGGCGACATTGCAGCATTAGAGAGAGTTATGAGAGAGGTTTCTCAGCTCGTACTACTGAGAACGACTAACATCACTGAGGCTCTACTCTCAGGAGCGCAGACGAGAGAGGTACATTATACTTAAGAAATCCTTTAAGGCGTTGTACCCAACTTACACTGGTGAATAACATTCAGGAGATACGGCAGACGTGGAAGACTTGTTGAATACTGTCTCTCTGAAATCTAGAGATGCGAGTCGCAGAAAGTGTGAGGACACCTTAAAGATACGGGGACCAAGACCCTTCAGCACCTTGTCTACTTCCCAGAAACACCAGGGGATGTGCTGTAGAGTAGTATACCATTATCCTCGACAGCTTCCTATATAATGTACTAGGCCATCTAGGGTGTGGAGGCTGCGTGGGCCTGTGGCCTACTGCTTCCAACAGTTTGGTCAACCAACGACTCAGCCAAGAGCTGGCGCCCAGTCCGGGACAGTGAGGGTAGAAGGCCACCGAAGACGTCACCAGGTAACCCCCGACCTGCCTCCCTCTTATCAACTTCATTTTAATCTTGTGTTGAACAAACTTTTGTAATGGCAACCTGAGGCTTGTGTAGGGCGGGACGGACACCCCACCCTGGCGCCAGGTGTCTCCCTCTATCCCCAGAGAAACAGGATCCTCTTTCTCCCTCCCCCCCTTCGGTTTTCTGGGAACCCTCCCTACCCCCTGGAGGACATGAGGTGGCGTGCGGGGTAATGAGGAGGGAGACGTGCTGGGGACTAGGCTCTCATGCCTACTGCCACACTCAGCCCTTCTGTCCCTCCCTACCTCAAGCCAGATCCCTGCCTCCCCCTGATCCATTGTGCCACGGCGTCCCTTCCCTTTACAAAGGTGAAGGATAAATACGTGTGATACAAACAGGTGTGGTAGGGTCTCGGGTTATGTCACACGGGATATCCTTGCCAGAAAGCGGGTACACTTGGCTCTCACATCTCCCGTCACTTTCAATCGTTGAGGAGTTATGTCTCTCGTGTGACTCTGTGTATTACACCTCGTCTGTACCATGGCTCTTAAGTAGATCTGGAAGAGCATGAGAAGTAGTGCCTCCTGGCCTTCACGGCTGGCTGGCCGGCCCTGTATAACCTGCTGCCCGACTCCGGTTGGTTGGGTGGCAGAACAGTGAAGCCAGAGTCTTAGATTAGACGGCGGTGCAAAGAGTTAGGAGACAGCAACAGCCGGAGGAGTCTTCTGTGATGAGTGAGGTGTGGATGTCAGTGTAGCCCTTGTCCTCCCATCTGTCAGGCACCCCTGCCAGGCTACCCACCCTGCTGAGGTAGCGAGAGGCAGACCTGCTGCACGGGGGAGGGAGGCTTTCACATGCCACGCCTGGGCTGGAGCAGGTCAGCTGCACTCGCACCTCACACTTGTTGACCTTCCTCCGTTGGTGCGTGTGTGATGATGTCTCCTCATAACACGTGAAGTCTTCTCTGCAGGAGGTGGTGGTGGATGGTCACATCAGTGGGTAGATCTGTGACATGACAAACTAGCGGAGGGCAGTAACAGTATGGTAAATTCCCAGCTTGTATAGCTGTAGCCTCAGCAGTAAAGGTAAAGACTCCAGGGCGTCAACTTCACCCTTGGTGTAGTCTCATCTAAGACCTTTGTATATACGATAGTGATTTGGGCAAGATATACGTACAGCAGAATTCACAGTGACGGAAGAAAGTTTGGAGAGAACAATTCCACATTTGTGATGATATGAACTGAGTGAGAACCAGAAGGTGTGGTCATGTAAAGCGAGATGATCAGTGTGGGCTTGTGAGACCAGTCTGCCCTCTCCGAACCTGTCTGTCTATAAATTCTGTTGGCATACGATAGCACAAGTAATGAAGGCAAGTTTCCCCTTATTATGAGGTACTTGAAACTGCCGCTAATTGATGCAGATCATTAAACGAGAGAGAGAGAGAGAGAGAGAGAGAGAGAGAGAGAGAGAGAGAGAGAGAGAGAGAGAGAGAGAGAGAGAGTAATTTCACCAGAGTTCTGTCATAACAACACCTGCTCGAGGACCACTATTGGCTGTAGCTAAATCCTCTTCCTGAAGCAGAGCCATGTATGTCTTCACACCCAGGCTTCTGGTGAGGCCAGGTACCTCCTGTAGCAGAGCCATGTATGTCTTCAAACCCAGGTTGCTCCTGCTGGTGAGGCCAGGTACCTCCTGTAGCAGAGCCATGTATGTCTTCGCACCCAGGTTGCTCCTGCTGGTGAGGCCAGGTACCTCCTGTAGCAGAGCAATGTATGTCATCACACCCAGGTTGCTCCTGCTGGTGAGGCCAGGTACCTCCTGTAGCAGAGCCATGTATGTCTTCACACCCAGGCTTCTGGTGAGGCCAGGTACCTCCTGTAGCAGAGCCATGTATGTCTTCGCACCCAGGTTGCTCCTGCTGGTGAGGCCAGGTACCTCCTGTAGCAGAGCCATGTATGTCATCACACCCAGGTTACTCCTGCTGGTGAGGCCAGGTACCTCCTGTAGCAGAGCCATGTATGCCTTCACACCCAGGCTTCTGGTGAGGCCAGGTACCTCCTGTAGCAGAGCCTATGTATGTCTTAGCACCCAGGTTGCTCCTGCTGGTGAGGCCAGGTGCCCACTGTAGCAAAGCCATGTATGTCTTCACACCCAGGTTGCTCCTGCTGGTGAGGCCAGGTACCTCCTGTAGCAGAGCCATGTAAGTCATTACACCCAAGTTACTCCTGCTGGTGAGGCCAGGCACCTCCTGTAGCAGAGCCATGTATGTCATCACACCCAGGTTGCTCCTGCTTGTGAGGCCAGGTACAGTGCCCTTCTGGTTCACTTTCATCCGACTTGTCTATGACCAGACTACAGTCTCGGTCACCAGCCTGTGTGAGGTACATACTGCATGTGTCGCACCGCCTACCAGTGTGGTGTCTTGCCGCTCCGCCACTGCTGCTGTCCTCCCCGTGATATTTAGTCCCACGAGGTAAAGTCACTGTTTGACCCTAAAACCTTCACTGGTTACTCCATTGTCAGTTCACTGTCAGTGGTCGATACGTACATCATTCCTTCCTTGGTACGTCCCTTCCTGCTGGTACATCCTTTCCTGTGGCATCGTCAGGTATTTCCGCCGGTGTTGCATTGTTGTTGTCTCTCGCTGTTTGTAAGTCCTGGGAACTAGGGGAAGAAAATGGCAGATGATGATGAGTCGTAAATTGCAGGTCAGGTCGTCCCTCCTTGGAGAGGAGGTGGTCAACCTACATACACATGCAGATACATGTATATTTTGTAAATGTAGCTGTGAGTGGGGGGAGGGCGGCGTACAGGATGGAGTGAATTGGAACGATGTGGTATACTGGGGTCGACGTACTGTATATGGATTGAATCAGAGCATGTGAAGTGTCCGGGGTAAACCATGGAAAGATTTGTGGGGCCTGGATGTGGATAGGGAGCTGTGGTTTTGGTACATTACACATGACAGCTGGAGAATGGAATGGCCACTATTCGTCTGTTTCCGGCGCTACCACGCTAACACAGAAACGGTGATCAAACTTTATACATGTTCTCAGTCTTTATGATATATATTTATTTTTTTTATTATACTTTGTCGCTGTCTCCCGCGTTTGCGAGGTAGCGCAAGGAAACAGACGAAAGAAATGGCCCAACCCCCCCCCCCCCCCATACACATGTATATACATACGTCCACACACGCAAATATACATACCTACACAGCTTTCCATGGTTTACCCCAGACGCTTCACATGCCTTGATTCAATCCACTGACAGCACGTCAACCCCTGTATACCACATCGCTCCAATTCACTCTATTCCTTGCCCTCCTTTCACCCTCCTGCATGTTCAGGCCCCGATCACACAAAATCTTTTTCACTCCATCTTTCCACCTCCAATTTGGTCTCCCTCTTCTCCTCGTTCCCTCCACCTCCGACACATATATCCTCTTGGTCAATCTTTCCTCACTCATTCTCTCCATGTGCCCAAACCACTTCAAAACACCCTCTTCTGCTCTCTCAACCACGCTCTTTTTATTTCCACACATCTCTCTTACCCTTACGTTACTCACTCGATCATACCACCTCACACCACACATTGTCCTCAAACATCTCATTTCCAGCACATCCATCCTCCTGCGCACAACTCTATCCATAGCCCACGCCTCGCAACCATACAACATTGTTGGAACCACTATTCCTTCAAACATACCCATTTTGCTTTCCGAGATAATGTTCTCGACTTCCACACATTCTTCAAGGCCCCCAGAATTTTCGCCCCCTCCCCCACCCTATGATCCACTTCCGCTTCCATGGTTCCATCCGCTGCCAGATCCACTCCCAGATATCTAAAACACTTCACTTCCTCCAGTTTTTCTCCATTCAAACTCACCTCCCAATTGACTTGACCCTCAACCCTACTGTACCTAATAACCTTGCTCTTATTCACATTTACTCTTAACTTTCTTCTTCCACACACTTTACCAAACTCAGTCACCAGCTTCTGCAGTTTCTCACATGAATCAGCCACCAGTGCTGTATCATCAGTGAACAACAACTGACTCACTTCCCAATGCTCTCTCATCCCCAACAGACTTCATACTTGCCCCTCTTTCCAAAACTCTTGCATTTACCTCCCTAACAACCCCATCCATAAACAAATTAAACAACCATGGAGACATCACACACCCCTGCCGCAAACCTACATTCACTGAGAACCAATCACTTTCCTCTCTTCCTACACGTACACATGTCTTACATCCTCGATAAAAACTTTTCACTGCTTCTAACAACTTTCCTCCCACACCATATATTCTTAATACCTGATATATATATATATGATATATATATATATATATATATATATATATATATATATATTATATATATATATATATATATATATATTATCCCTGGGGATAGGGGAGAAAGAATACTTCCCACGTATTCCCTGCGTGTCGTAGAAGGCGACTAAAAGGGGAGGGAGCGGGGGGCTGGAAATCTTCCCCTCTCGTTTTTTTTTTAATTTTCCAAAACAAGGAACAGAGAAGGGGGCCAGGTGAGGATATTCCCTCCAAGGCCCAGTCCTCTGTTCTTAACGCTACCTCGCTAAAGCGGGAAATGGCGAATAGTTTGAAAGAAGAAAAGAATATATATATATATATATATATATATATATATATATATATATATATATATATATATATATATATATATATATATATATATATATATTGTGAATACATAAGCGTAGTGAGATGCTTGACCCAGACGTCCGGGACGAGTGTACACACAATATCATCGTCGTTTTCTATATTGCCACAGATGAAACCTTCACGTAATAAATGGATTTCTTTTTTTCTGATGCCAGAATAAACGAAGGATTGATAATGGAGATTTTGATTCCTCTCCCAGACTCTGTGGTGACCCTCCCCCCAGTGTGAGGTGTACAAGCGGGTTGTTCCTTAACGACGCTGACCTCGTTCGCCGCCCACGTGTCCTTCACGGGTGTTAATCCCCCCTCCCCTCTTCCCCATGCCGCCCCCCCTTACACTAACTTGGTGAACGGGTGAAGCGGTCGTGATTTGATATGAAGAACTTAATTATGAGTAAATAGGATGCTGAGGGCTGTCAATTAGCCTTCAGTGATCTGGTTCGCATCACCTGACTTCCCGTCTGCCCCCCCACACACACGCCCACGACCAGAGGTGACCTGGTTTATGATCCTCCCACCCGAGTCTTACGTCTGGCAGCTGCGCCCTGGCTCACAGTTGAGGTAGAGCAGCGGTGCCACCGGCAGCAGAGGTGATCTTCATGTCCGCCGAGCATCTTGCCCTCCAAACCTCTCGTGTTCTTATGCTTTTACCTTTCTTTCGATCACGTCACCTTCAGGAGACTTTTGATACTATTCCTGGTACAGCCTCTTGCCTCATCCAGTCCCCCAGCTAAGAACACGTCTTGAGCCATTATTTATTTTTGATCTCGTGGACATAGTCCTTGCTCAGCTGTCTCGTTCACATACCCCAGCAGTGATCCGTTTTCTATCGTCAACTGTCATTTTGCGATCCCCAGCTGTGTCCACAGGAGGCCGTAATAAACTCCCACAGAGTTAGCTGCCTTTGGCTCATGGGCTCCGTGGGGAAGGATCCCGCAGGGGAGGCGCCCTAGGTGACAAAACCAGTGTACAGTCTCCCCTCCTGTAACCTAAACCCCCGCCAGCTGTAACTTCCTTCAGATCTCCCAGCCACTTGGTTAGCGTCCCTCTGAAGTGTTCGGACTCATTCATGTCTCCGTTTGGCATCGCCCTCCCTTCTCCCAGCACTCCGTGGCAGAGCTGGAGGACCAGAGAGGACGTGAGGCAGCAGGAATACTTACACTCGTGTGGGATGAGTGTACACAGGATATGAGCTAGATCCTTTATCGAGTCCTGAAGTCCTAGGAGGCAGTGTGCGTGTTAGCCCTAAACTGCGCGTTCGGGTAGTTGTCCTGTGTCCCAGAGACAGGTCGAGATATTAGTGTCATTCGTGCTCCCACACTGGCGACACCTGCCAGCCTTCAACACCCTCAAACGAAGCGACCCTGAGCGTCAGCTGTCTGTTGTTGTTGACTCGATCGTGCACACCTCGCCCCCACCGAGGCGCCCTGGGACGTCGTGCCTCCAGGGGATCACTGTAAGTACACTCTACAGCGTGGTAGATGGAGTACGTGTGGTGTGTAGTGTGAATAACTGAGTCAAAGACGGTTGGACTCACTGAAGTCTACTGACCACTGAGGAAGTACGTGTGTGTGTGTGTGTGTGTGTGTGTGTGTGTATGTAAGTTACACGTCGTTCTGAGCAGCTTTGGAAAATGGCTATATGTGTGTTGGTGGTACAACTGAATGTTTGGTCGTGGATGTGTTGTGTGTGTGTGTGTGTGTGTGTGTGTTTGGCAGGCTGGCTAAGGCGATTCATCGTCTGTTTACTTTTTCTCATTTTAGTGCTTTAGCCACGTTCACATCCGCTAGCTGTAGTTCATATCACCCACTGTGGCCACGTTCACATCCTCCAGCTGTAGCTCATATCACCCACTGTGGCCACGTTCACATCCGCCAGCTGTAGCTCATATCACCCACTGGCCACGTTCATATCCTCCAGCTGTGGTTCATATCACCCACTGTGGCCACGTTCACATCCACCAGCTGTGGCCACGTTCACATCTACCACCTGTGGCCACGTTCACATCCACCAGAGTTAGATAAAACCCCGAACACACCCATAGACATTATCCTTCAAGAGTACAAGTAAGTAGGACTGGATACAGTCAAGACTGTTCAGCAGTAACCACTGGTGTCCTTGTGATATATATACACCAGGACCTTCCATCACTCCTGAGGATCCTCCAGGAGGAGACAGGACGATGCCGGAAGCAGAGATACCCCTCAGGTCGTAGATATGGTTCCTGGGGAACATCGAGCCTCACCCTTCACAAAGCTGGGCACATTGGCAAGTAACAGAGAGGCTACTTAGAAGCAGCCAGGTTTCCTGGAGATGAAGGAACAAGTCCCCATAACAGCAGCCTGGGATTCGAACTAGCAGTGACTCCACCAGAAGTATTTTAGCTTCTCCCTCCCTCAGGAGTATGATTACTGGACTCACCCATGGGTACGTCAGGCAATCCCCAGAGGTACCGAGAGTCGCCAGAAACCTTCTGTCTTCGTGGAAAGCTGCGGGGGGGATGCCACGGAAATACCAGAATGAACCCCTGAAATTACTAGAGACCCGGGACTTAACCGGGATCCTCTTGGAGTAGCCAGAAGCCCTGGAAAGTAGCCAGGAGCGCCATCTATATAGCCCGGGCTGCTAGGAGTAGCCAGGGTGTGTTAGAGATAGCCAGAGACACCGTGCTCAAGTAGCCAGACTCGTACACAAGTAGGTAGGATCTCGGAGAGCAATAAGCCACCCGGGGACGAGGCGGAGGCCGGAGGGTAAGTGCTAGCTAGGGAGGGTGGGGCTGAGGAGACTGTGTTAGATCCAGCGAGCGATAAAACACACGCTCAGGTATTGGTTGTCTCTGTAAATACTGGCGGACCGTGTTGGTGGTCGCTAGACTGGCGACGGCTATATTGGAGGGGAGGGGAGGCGAGGCCTCTTGTGTCGTGATGAGGGATGGTGGTGTGGTGGTGGTGATGGTGGTAGTGGAGGCTTTGTGGTCCTGATGATCTATGTTCCCAAGTGCACTTTCGTGTCATGACCACATCGTCATGGGGAGAGATACAGGAATGAGACGCCATTGGTAAACAAGTGTTACCGGTTGGTGGTGTTCGGGTCTGGCATCATGCCTCTCGTAACATTTTATGATGTGGACAGGGAAGGGAACTGTTTACAGATTTTGTAGGTGATGTTCTCTGTGTTTGTCCAACAAACGAAGATTTACAAACATTTCTCCCTTTACTCAGCAATTTAGTACCTTCCATCAACTTTACAGTGGAAGTGGAAAGTAATTGTGTTACCCTTTTCAGACTGCATGATCCATAGGGATGGAAACATGTTTTAAGTTTAGCGTGTACAGATAACCCACCAGTGTTTGTTCATATATTCATAATTACTCAGTTCAATATGACTGAACCCCCTATGTGTGTTCATATATTCATAATTACTCAGTTCAATATGACTGAACCCCCAATGTGTGTTCATATATTCATAATTACTCAGTTCAATATGACTGAACCCCCAATGTGTGTTCATATATTCATAATTACTCAGTTCAACATAACTGAGTTAAATTATCATTTCAATCGATGTTCCTTAGGGCATTACGTATATGCAGTCCGGAATTTATTGATGATGAGTTTGAGAAGATGTATTCCATTGGATCCAAGTTAAAGTACCTTAGATCTTTCATTGATAAATCCCTTATCAAAGAAATATATTATAGAGTTAACCCCAAACCTCTTCTTGATACCAAGAATATCTTAAATTTTCCCATTTATTGATGAGTTCATGGTCCAACCAAGGTTGCTTAAATTCTTGAGTGGAAATATATGTTCCCATCCAGCCCCACTGTCAGCCTTACTATTGCTCCTGGTGAGGGAAGCTTCCTCTTTCGTCCATCAGTTGTTCCTGCTGACCCTGGCTGTTGGCTGTGTACAGTCTGGCAGCCAGAGGGCGTATCACCACCACACCACGCCGGGGTACAGCCTCAGGGGACGTGTATAACTCTGCGGACACCTGGTGCCTGGGTTCACTTAGTATTCGTTCACAGGTAGTGTTGCACCCGACGTGTTGCGGTCACCATGGTTAACTGGTCGTCAGTGTTACATCATGATTCTGTGTACAAGATGTCAATGTTGTTTCTTGTCTTCTGGAGAAATAGACTCGTGTTTTGTCCTTGTTACCAAGACGATGTCCTAAAGAATCCTTCTCCTAATACGTGAGGAGGGAATGCCATTACTGTGTAGGAGGGTTAACAGTATTTGTGGTTGAGGTAGAGCCATGCATGGCTGCGTCTCGACCTGCACTGTGTATAGAGAGAACACGACGCGCCTACATACACGTCCACACGTTTCCTAACGATGGTTAAACAGTGTCCGCATCTGTCCTGCCGCGATTACCATCACAGAGACGACAAAGATGACATGATTCTTGCATATTGTGAGTCACATCAACAGCCACAACACAGACGATTACAGCTGACGCTTTCCTAAGGCGTGTTGTGCGCCAGATTGCCCCCAAACCTTGTGAGTACCTCGGCCCTCACACTCCTGGTCTTGGTGTGCAGGAGGACCACATGCGACTGGGTGGTGGTTTGCCTGCGGCTGCGGGTTACGAACAGTGGAGCTGATACGATTTTGTGGAGGACAGAGCGAAGGGCATGCTGGGGAAGACGTTGGTGACAGTAGGTGTGTACGATTGGCGTGGAATGAACGTTCACATGTCCCTCCTCCTCCGGCCCTCCCGCCGTCCCCGGCCACCAACAAGTAAAGTGCTGACACCGTGGGATGGTTGAGGACAGTCCAACGTCGAGTGGTGGCTAGCCACAGTAGGCTGGCGTCCTTACTGTAGTAATGTTGTGTTCCACCAGGTCGCCTCGCCCAGCTCCCTCTCTCTCTCTCTCTCTCTCTCTCTCTCTCTCTCTGCATAGTTCATCACCCTCGTCCTGGTGCCACGTAGTCTCTCCCTTCCCCCCCATGCTAGCAGAGACACGTGACGTGTCCTCCTCATTCCACGCCCCGAACTCATCTGTCCACATTGCTTCGTCGTCCACACCCTCAGCAGCGTCCTGTACTGTGTGTGGCCTCGTGCTGGTGTGCTGGGAGAGAGGCTATTGTCCCTACACTCACCCCTGGGGTTATACCATGTGGCAGACTATTCGTGCTTCACTTCTGTGGATGTCTTGTGTTTTCTTCTCTCGTTTCGTCTCTTAAATTTTCAGGATCTCGAGTGGAAGTCGATATGAAGAGCTCGGGTAAAAATGAAATTTTTTTTTTCTCTTTACGTTAATATTTAAAAGTTGTAAAACGCGATGATTTAAATCCTGAACTCCGTACAAAATTTGGGGACGTTTGTTTGCTCAACAAAGTTTACTGGACTAATGACATTATGTTACGGCTCGTCCCCACCAGGGGCTGGTGCCCTTACAGATGTTCTGGCCCATGCACACCAGGGGCTGGTGCCCTTACAGATGTTCTGGCTCGTCCACACCAGGGGCTGGTGCCCTTACAGATGTTCTGCCTCGTCCCCACCAGGGGCTGGTGCCCTTACAGATGTTCTGCCTCGTCCACACCAGGGGCTGGTGCCCTTACAGATGTTCTGGCTCGTCCACACCAGATGCTGGTGCCCTTACAGATGTTCTGCCTCGTCCCCACCAGGGGCTGGTGCCCTTACAGATGTTCTGCCTCGTCCACACCAGGGGCTGGTGCCCTTACAGATGTTCTGGCTCGTCCACACCAGGGGCTGGTGCCCTTACAGATGTTCTGGCTCGTCCACACCAGGGGCTGGTGCCCTTACAGATGTTCTGCCTCGTCCCCACCAGGGGCTGGTGCCCTTACAGATGTTCTGCCTCGTCCACACCAGGGGCTGGTGCCCTTACAGATGTTCCGGCTCGTCCACACCAGGGGCTGGTGCCCTTACAGATGTTCTGGTTCGTCCCCACGTAGGGGCTGGTGCCCTTACAGATGTTCTGCCTCGTCCACACCAGAGGCTGGTGCCCTTACAGATGTTCTGGCTCGTCCACACCAGGGGCTGGTGCCCTTACAGATGTTCTGGCTCGTCCACACCAGAGGCTGGTGCCCTTACAGATGTTCCGGCTCGTCCACACCAGAGGCTGGTGCCCTTACAGATGTTCTGGCTCGTCCACACCAGGGGCTGGTGCCCTTACAGATGTTCTGGCTCGTCCCCACCAGGGGCTGGTGCCCTTACAGATGTTCTGGCTCGTCCACACCAGAGGCTGGTGCCCTTACAGATGTTCTGCCTCGTCCCCACCAGGGGCTGGTGCCCTTACAGATGTTCTGCCTCGTCCACACCAGGGGCTGGTGCCCTTACAGATGTTCTGCCTCGTCCACACCAGGGGCTGGTACCCTTACAGATGTTCTGGCTTGTCCACACCAGAGGCTGGTGCCCTTACAGATGTTCTGGCTCGTCCCCACCAGGGGCTGGTGCCCTTACAGATGTTCTGGACCGTCCCCACTAGGGACTAGTGCCCTTACAGATGTTCTGGACCGTCCCCACTAGGGACTAGTGCCCTTACAGATGTTCTGGACCGTCCCCACTAGGGACTAGTGCCCTTACAGATGTTCTGGTTCGTCCACACCAGAGGCTGGTGCCCTTACAGATGTTCTGGCTCGTCCACACCAGGGGCTGGTGCCCTTACAGATGTTCTGGCTCGTCCACACCAGGGGCTGGTGCCCTTACAGATGTTCTGGCTCGTCCTCACCAGGGGCTGGTGCCCTTACAGATGTTCTGCCTCGTCCACACCAGGGGCTGGTGCCCTTACAGATGTTCTGCCTCGTCCACACCAGGGGCTGGTGTCCTTACAGATGTTCTGCCTCGTCCACACCAGGGGCTGGTGCCCTTACAGATGTTCTGGACCGTCCACATCAGAGGCTGGTGCCCTTACAGATGTTCGTCCACTTGAGCGGCCTCCACACCGGCAGTAGGTAGTGTTCAGTAGCCCTCCTTCAGCCACATGCTGTACCTGGACACGTAGACACATGCCATGATGTTGCTGGAACCACTACAGTATAACCCCTTGAGCATGGCGGCACGACCAAGGTGCACGACGGTACGACCCAACACCACGACTGCGTGGGGAAGGGACGACGTAGCACGACCCTCGAGTACGACGGTCGGACGACCACTTAGCACCAAGTGCGCTCCACGGGTGTGACGTCATCTGGCCCTTCGTCTAACCGCTAGATGTCGTAACTATCGTGTTCAGAGAACCAGGAGGGACTGACCGTTCACTCCAGGAACTTGGTCGCCTGTTTGTGTCCTATGCCTCCTCCTCCTCCTCCTCCTCTTCTTCTTCTCCTTCTTCTTCTTCTTCTCCTTCTTCTTCTTCTTCTTCTTCTTCTTCTTCTTCTTCTTCTTCTTCTTCTTCTTCTTCCTCCTCCTCCTCCTCCTCCTCCTCCTCCTCCTCCTCCTCCTCCTCCTCTTCTTCTTATTCTTCTTCTTCCTCCTCCTCCTCCTTCTCTTCTTCTTCTTCTTCTTCTTCTTCTTCTTCTTCTTCTTCTTCTTCTTCTTCTTCTTCTTCTTCTTCTTCCTCCTCCTCCTCCTCCTCCTCCTCCTCTTCTTCTTCTTCTTCTTCTTCTTCTTCTTCTTCTTCTCATTCGTTAACATGATCACCATTTCCACAGTGATTATTATACGCCATGAGGTCTTAGTTCCATACTACGGCGTTTAAAGAAAAGGTCGGTCTGGTGTGTTTGGATTTGATGTCATTTATTTGGTAATGAGAGTACATATTACTGACGTATAGGATGATACATAGAAATATTACTGAAGCTGGCACAAAAGGCAGGTAATAGTGATTTCCACTGTGGTCATCTTGTACGGAAACAAAATTACTTTGGCAAACGTAGCAAATATTAGATGAAAAAACAAAATTTGCCTAAAAAAAAACTAAGAAAAAGTAAGATTAAACTGCTTAGGCTAATGAGTGGAACGTGTGATGTGAAATAATCCTTAGAATATTCCTTTAAAACATCTTTTAACCGAGAATATCCACGTCGATTACACATGCAGGTTCTTCCAGTGGAATTGATGGATTTATTCCAGAACCATCAACTCTTGGGATCATGATAGAACGACATAGTGTATCTGGTGGTGTGAGTAGATGACACAAGTTGAGAAATTAATCTCTCATAGTTGGAAGCCGTTCTGCTGGACACATTATACATATGACCCCCAAGACTCTAAGACTCCCCTGCCTCGGTGTGTGCTCCAAGGGGGGGGCAGACACAACAAGGGCATGAGGACTGTTTTATGCCACGTGCGAGCGAGACTTCGACCCCTCGGTCACTCCGCAGTACCGTGCTGACCAAGAATAATCAACCTGACTGTGAACTAAAACAGAAGCAAGTAACGATTTTGTTTTGAAATCGTAATTCCCACAATTTCAGTACTGAAATAGAATATAACCCGTATTACAACATCTGGGAGCACCTAAGCGTGAATGTGTCGTGGGAGGAATTGGTCCAAAATCACACTAAAGTATGTTACTTGCTGTTACGTCTCGGCATGACAGTGTAGTGCCTGTAACTCATCATCACAGTGATGTAACCTGTTCATTGATGTCAACAGTATTGACTTAAGTTTACCGAGGTGGAGAGACACATTGTTGTCCACCCGCCACTCGTCTTTAGGCTCAAGTTCGCTATTGAGCGTCGCCTATTATGTCCCAAGTTCACCCTACATTGTCATCAGCAGATCCAAATCATGGCCGTTAAGCTGTTACCAACACTGACGGATGCTGACAAATATTCAACATGCACCAGAAAAAGAAACGGCTCCAGGATCGAACCCTGGGGCACGCCACAGTCTATACTACACTCACTGGACAAATTGCCATTTATTTCAGCCACCTGATTCCAGCCACATCGATACGACTGGAGCTGGTCCACATACACTAACCTAAGGGGCACCATGATTACCCGGGCAAGGTCGTTTTGAACATTTTCTTGTCAATAAGAGCTAGCTGAAGTCACCAGGTATGACCGCTTCAGTCTGGACGGAGGCGTTGCCACAGGCATTCTCTAAGACTCCCACTCTGTTTCATAATGAACACTGGTCGTATCCGCCTAGTCTTTGGGAGCAACATTTCCACCCAGCTGGTTACCCTATTGACCTTACGACGAGATCCATACGAGGGTTCAAGACAAATGACATCACATATACAGAGGCACACTCCGCCACCGCGGGGGTTCCAGTCCTTCTGTTGGATGATGTCACCGGGGAAGTCCGCCTCCTGAGTCTTCCATGGAGGCGTCCTCGCCACGGTCCTCCCGAGCACCGATGATGACTCGAACGAGAAGCTATGAGCTTGAGTTCACCCCGCCCCGGGCAACAGGCTCCTAGTACTCAGGTGGACGCAGAGCTATACCCTGGAGACACTTGCACACGTCCTCGCCAGGCTTTGAGGGTGGGTGAGGGGGAAAGGAAGGAGTGACTCACCAACCCCCCCGATGATGGTCCCCGACATCGACACACCCTCCGGATCGTCCGGCACACTTGGCCCCCAGGGAGACTGGCCAGAACGGCCACATCGATCACATACGGACGACGAGGGATGATTCTTCTGGACGGCAGCCATGTGGGGTATCCATGGACGTAACAACACCACACTTCGTATGGGTCACTTGTAACGCAAACCTCACACGAGTATGTTGGTACGACCAGCGCATCTGTGACAGTGATCACGTTTGGTTGCTGGGCCAAGACAGTGTCATCAGATAGCAAGACTGACACTCAGCTGGAGGCTAGATAGGGTCACTTTGTAAGTTTATTAGCTGGGATGTTGACCTTTGTTTACCGCTGCCAAATATTGCGTCCGTGACCCTCGTGGCTCCAGCTGGGCGATGTCAGGTGGTGGTGTAGACTTTCATGTCCGAAGTCAAAATGGTTTGCAGCTGTCGCTTGTGATGATGTGCTGCACAGTGTTCCAACTCATGTTAACAGTTGTCATTTCTACTCGTCCTCTCCCTCCTCCACCGTCAGACTGAATGAAATATCACGAATTTGAATAGCAAAAGCTACGCCATGTTTACCGACCGACATTTTGTATGTAAATCACGTCCCTAGTTCTCGTATGGTCTGTGTTCTGCTCCATCACAGAATAATTTTGTTCCATTCGTCAGCGTCAGACTCCAGTATCGTAAACGCTGTTGACACCATAGCCAGGGACTGAAAGTATCGTACACCTAACAGAGTATCGTACATCAGCGTCACTCGACACCATAGCCAGGGACTGAGAGTATCGTACACTTATCAGAGTATCGTACTTCAACGTCACTCGGCACCTTAGCCAGTGACTTGAGATCTCAGTATCGTACACCTAACTAGAATATCGTACTTCAGCGTCACTCGGCACCACAGTGAGTGACTTGAGAGTATCGTACACCTAACAGAGTATCGTACTCCAGTGTCACTCGGCACCACAGCCAGTGACTGAGGGTATTGTAAACGTAACCGAGTATCGTACACCATCGTCTCTATACACACACGCAGTCTCCACCAGTGTACTCACAGCCATCTTGGTACCAGGTCAGAAAGCTTTGTACTGCTTGTCGTATGTTTATAGCTGGAATACCTAACCTCCTCTCCTTCTAGGAATGAAAATAAAGACATCATCATCGGTAAACCTGCCAGGTTATCCTATAGGATCTGGCATTTTGTACCAGACTTATAACTATCAGTTAAGTTTCACTGAACCATATTCTTCCGTGTGTAGTTATTTCATATTGTTTTGCGACGCGTTACGCAAAATATAACACAAGTTAGTGAGGTCATTTATCCACTGTGAAGGTGAGAATGAAGTCAGTGGTGTTATTTATTCGTAGGTCTTTGTTTACACCAGCCCCGTGCGCCATATTACCTAACCTGACCAGGAAACAGTAAGACAGGTAAACTGAGACGCTACAGGTCAGCTAGGCTGTCGTATGAACCTGACACCTCCATGAGTCAGCCAGGCCACAAGTGGTGTGCTCGCCCTGCCTGGGTCTTGGGAAACTGAGGAATCTTTTAAGGCTCAAGCAATGCCGGGTTAGCCATCTGTTGATCAAGCCCGTAGCATTTTTATGAGACAGGACCAATATCTGCCAGGAAATACGTCCTTTATATAAACTATATAAACTTGAATATTACTGGTACAGTTCTTATGCAAACTATAATTGTAAATAAGAAACCTGTATGTATATCGAAATATATCATTATTTCTATTATTCATCAATGATGTATATGATAAACATCAGTTGTTAATCTTTCTATTGAATGTATATAATAAACATCAGTTGTTAATCTTTCTCTTGAATAAATAATTTGACCAACGTTCAGTTTATACCACAAACCAACCTTTTGACATTGCATGCCTCGGTCACCTTCAGCATGCAAAGTCTCTGATTACAGTACGAGAATCGATCTCGCTAAGTAAGT
This sequence comes from Panulirus ornatus, assembly GCF_036320965.1. Taxonomy (NCBI): domain Eukaryota; kingdom Metazoa; phylum Arthropoda; class Malacostraca; order Decapoda; family Palinuridae; genus Panulirus; species Panulirus ornatus. The sequence goes on along the minus strand of NC_092243.1, from coordinate 59,268,229 downwards.
CATTATATATTGAGAGGGTCTTGTCCCCCCCTGGTGGTGGAATGCAGCACTTTCTTGGAGAATGATCTCTCACCAGAACAAATGGTGACTGCGGGACTTGAGAGCAATTTTCACATTGTAAAAAAAAGTAATAAACACACGATTCCAAATGATTTTCAGTAATCAAGCGATACATGGGCCACGCAGCTGGTTCCCACATGCTGGTATTGGCCTGTAGGAAACCAGGCCACAGTGTGGTTAGAATTCCTGTCTCTTAAGTGGGCTGAGAACAGCGCGTGAACCTCTGCCAACTTGACCACAGTCAGCGTGTTTGTTCAGCATCTTCGACGATGCTTTCTGAACCATTTCGTACCTTGCTGGCCCTCAGGTTGATCAAGACACTGTGGCATCAGCGCGATTTGACCAGATAGACTTGTCTAACCAGAGGAGCCAGACTGCTGCACGGACACCAGAGGAGCCAGACCGTTGCCCGGACACCAGAGGAGCCAGACTGCTGCACGGACACCAGAGGAGCCAGACCGTTGCCCGGACACCAGAGGAGCCAGACTGCTGCACGGACACCAGAGGAGCCAGACCGTTGCACGGACACCAGAGGAGCCAGACCGCTGCACGGACACCGGAGGAGCCAGACCGTTGCACGGACACCGGAGGAGCCAGACCGCTGCACGGACACCGGAGGAGCCAGACCGTTGCACGTACACCGGAGGAGCCAGACCGTTGCCCGGACACCAGAGGAGCCACACAGTTGCACGGACACCAGAGGAGCCAGACCGCTGCCCGGACACCAGAGGAGCCAGACCGTTGCACGGACACCAGAGGAGCCAGACCGTTGCACGGACACCAAAGGAGCCAGACCGTTGCCCGGACACGAGAGGAGCCAGACCGCTGCACGGACACCAGAGGAGCCAGACCGCTGCACGGACACGAGAGGAGCCAGACCGCTGCACGGACACCGGAGGAGCCAGACCGCTGCACGGACACCAGAGGAGCCAGACCGCTGCACGGACACCAGAGGAGCCAGAACGCTGCACGGACACCAGAGGAGCCAGCCCGCTGCACGGACACCAGAGGAGCCAGACCGCTGCACGGACACCGGAGGAGCCAGACCGTCGCACGGACACCAGAGGAGCCAGACCGTTGCACGGACACCAGAGGAGCCAGACCGCTGCACGGACACCAGAGGAGCCAAACCGCTGCACGGACACCAGAGGAGCCAGACCGCTGCACGGACACCAGAGGAGCCAGGCCGTTGCACGGACACCAGAGGAGCCAGACTGCTGCACGGACACCAGAGGAGCCAGACCGCTGCACGGACACCAGAGGAGCCAGACCGCTGCACGGACACCAGAGGAGCCAGACCGCTGCACGGACACCAGAGGAGCCAGACCGTTGCTCGGACACCGGAGGAGACAGACCGTTGCCCGGACACTGGAGGAGCCAGACCGTTGCCCGGACACCGGAGGAGCCAGACCGTTGCCCGGACACCAGAGGAGCCAGACCGTTGTCCGGACACCAGAGGAGCCAGACCGTTGCCCGGACACCAGAGGAGCCAGACCGCTGCACGGACACCAGAGGAGCCAGACCGCTGCACGGACACCGGAGGAGCCAGACCGTTGCACGTACACCGGAGGAGCCAGACCGCTGCACGGACTCCAGAGGAGCCAGACCGCTGCACGGACACCGGAGGAGCCAGACCGCTGCACGGACTCCAGAGGAGCCACACCGCTGCACGGACACCGGAGGAGCCAGACCGCTGCAAGGAGCGAGTGCTAACCTTGGAGTCAGCTGAGGCATCTCGACCCCAGACAGCTGCCCCACCTTGATCGGCCCCCAGTGTGCCATGCACACGTCACACGCACTCAGGATCCCACCGTCTCATGTCCTTTCTCCCAGATTGAATTTAGATTTTCTTAAAGCTTTTTCTGAACTTTTGAAGTTTTTTTTTTTCCATGATGAGTGAAATACATTTCTTTTTTAATTTTTTTTTTTTTTTTGGGGGGGGACGAGCTCGTATTGTTTGTTATGTGTGTTTATAGGCTAAACTGCCTCAGGGCTCAGGGAGCAATTAAATCACTGCGAAGGGCCTGTGAACTGCGGTGCCAACCATACAGCCTTCATACATTAGTTTGTGACGTGTTTTGCTTTAGACTGAAGGAAAAATTTTGCTCAGAAACTGTTGTCATGTACTGTAGCAGATATGAATGTTGAGCGGTGTGTTGTCGTACTTCACGTGTCGTACTGGAGTGTTGGGTTTAGCATAGCACGAACATCAGTCCCTCACAGCACAGAGGAGAGGTGCAAGGGGCCTTCAGCACGTTTTTGCCCTTCGACTCTCTGTGGGCCCGCTATCCTGGCACGTATGGAGAGAGCCCTTGGTTAACGGAGGAAAGACTTAGACGTTTTGTCTGAAAATTTCCCTGTCAGGACCGTAATTATTAAGTCTACATTTGAAAAACTGGGAGTCTTCTCTCACCAGTTGCTACGTTTATACAGTGGATTTCTCCGTTATTGTATGGAGTACTGCTCTCGCATCTGAGGTGGTTCTAGCTCTGCAGCCTTACTTGACAAGAGTGAAGTCGGAAGCGATCCGACTTATAAACTGTCCCAGGCTAACTTCCAAAGTTGATTCGCTTGCCATACTCCCCAGTGTTGGTTCACTCTTGGTTTTTCCTCCCAAGAGCTGGTCGTTTTGATGACTGTTTCTTTACTTACACCTGGAAGCTTTGGAACTCTCAGGTCTTTCCCCCATAAATATGACTTTGTTGACTTTGGTCTGTGACTGGGGCCTACAACGTAGTGGTTGGGACTGGAAATCCTCCCCTCTCGTTTTTTTTTTTTTTTTATTTTTCCAAAAGAAGGAACAGAGAAGGGGGCCAAGTGAGGATATTCCCTCAAAGGCTCAGTCCTCTGTTCTTGACGCTATTTACATACACATATACATATATACATATGTACATATTCATACTTGCTGCCTTCATCCATTCTCGTCGCCACTCCACCACACATGAAATGGCAACCCCCCAAGCGCGCGCGCGCGCGCTAGGTAGCGCCAGGAAAAAACAACAAAGGCCACAGTCGTTCACATTCAGTCTCTAGCTGTCATGTATAATGTACCGAAACCACAGCTCCCTTTCTACATCCAGGCCCCACAAAACTTTCCATGGTTTACCCCAGACGCTTCACATGCCCTGGTTCAATCCATTGACAGCACGTCGACCCCGATATACCACATCGTTCCAATTCACTCTATTCCTTGCACGCCTTTCACCCTCCTGTATGTTCAAGCCCCGATCGCTCAAAATCTTTTTCACTCCATCTTTCCACCTCCAGTTTGGTCTCCCACTTCTCCTCGTTCCCTCCACCTCTGACACAATATATCCTCTTTGTCAATCTTTCCTCGTTCATTCTCTCCATGTGACCAAACCATTTCAATACACCCTTTTCTGCTCTCTCAACCACCTCTTTTTATTACCACACATCTCTCTTACCCTTTCATTACTTGCTCGATCAAACCACCTCACACCGCATATTGTCCTCAAACATTTCATTTCCAGTACACTCGCCTGTATGGGATACCAGCGCTTTTACTCACTGATGTGAAATTCATTGTTTTTTGTTTTTTCTAAAACAAACTGTGTGTATTTGGCGTAGAGTTGGTAACAGTGAGTCAGTGTTTGTCTTTTGTTTACCAGTCGCCGTATGTCGGTCATGGCGGCGCTGCCAGCGGTTGCAGCCTTCCTTCATGTTCCACTAGATCGTA